>NC_043975.1:3126713-3275360 GCF_902148855.1 Sphaeramia orbicularis
TGAACAGAAAAGTTCCAAATGGTGGTAAATAGACGCATTTTTATGTTATGAAAATGTTTAAGTGTATAAAAATACAACAAACTGAAACTATATATTTATATAAATTTGTGTCATTTTCTCTTGTTAAATTGGGGAAATTAATATAAAAAAGTATGTTTACAACCATTATTGATGTCTATTTTCATTATTGTCATATTATGATCATGAAAATTGGTGTATATAGGTTTTTCTTTTTCTTGGCTTTTTTCTTTTATCATATAATAATTTAATATCATTAGATTTTGTTACATGTTAGTAACAGTTAAAAAACCTCAAATCATTCGCCTTCGTTGTGTTCAATAAATATTCAGATTGCTGTCATTTTCTATATTAATAAAAATGAACAAAACAAGCATTAATTCTAAATAATCTTAGTCTCATTATGTCATTTGTCTTCATATTTCTGCATCTTTTTTTCACTGTTTTAATCTTGTTAGGTTCTCATTTTGTTAAAGGACCTAAATTAAAACCACAAATGGACTCATTAACTTTCACCAGGACTAAAAAATCTACTACAAAAAAAACTGTAAGAAATATTGTTCTGACATTTATCCGTGACATCTATTGCAGAGCTTTTATCATAACTATTGTAATATCGTGATTACTGATCAGTATTTACACGTTTCCACAGGACGTGTGAAAAACAAAGTCTTTAATCAAAATGAATGAAACAAGCATTAATTCTAAATAATTTAGTCTCGGTTACATCATTTGTCTTCATATTTTTTGCATCTTTTCTACAGTTTTATCTTGTTCTGTTTTCATTTTGTTAAAGAAATAAATTAAAACCACAAATGACTCATTAACCTTTCACCAGGACTAAAAATCTACTATAAAAAAACTGTAACGAAATATTGTTTGGACATTTATCGTGACATCTATTGCAGATCTTTTATCATAACTATTATAATTTCGTGATTACTGATCAGTATTTACACGTTCCACAGGAACGTGGTGAAAAACAGTCAAAGTCTTTAATTTTTGGTATGAAGTGTCGGTGGAGAGTCTGGCGTAAACACGTGGAAACCCCTCCTGACTGCATCTGTATCCGTGCGTGTGCATCTCCTCACCTGGGCCATGGTGTTCAGCAGGACTCGGTCCAGATCCTGGTCCAGGTCCAGGTCCAGATCATGGCTTGTGAAACCTGAGGTGTAGTGTTGATTTGGCAGTGGTGGCGGTGGCGGCGGCGTCCTGGTTGTCGACGGCAACGGGTCGGAGGTGATCCTGATTTGACACCTGGAGGACCTCGGCTGCGAACCCACGCGTCCTCTGACGGACCCTCCTGGATTTACCGTCCCCCCCGTTCCCCCCCCTGATCCTCCTCCTTCTGTCCGATGGCGTCCACGTCCTTTATCTCCTCTGTTGATGAGGTGGAACGGTTGTGTGTTCTCGGCGTCGTCCAGTGTTGTCTGTTCTCCGGTTCGAGGCCTGGTTGTAATCTCACGCCGATCACTGCCTCCTTTTCCTCTCCTCTTGCTCTGTTCTCTCTCTCTCTCTCTCTCTCAGCTGCTCCCCCTCTTCCTCCCCCTCCGTCCCCCTCCTCCTCTAAAACCTCCCGCTCTTTCCCTCGCCGTAGCATTAGCGTTGGGGAGGGGATCAGAGGGATAGAGCATGTATGTGACCCATGTGACCTGACGCTGTAGTAGGATTCCCCACCAGCTGTCGCTCTCATTCCTCCGTCGGCTTCACCCACACCTTCGTACGTCCATTGACGGGTGGTGTTGGTGAACTGTCAATGAATCCGGCAGCAGCTAAAGCACAGACAGGAAATTAAAGTTCAAATCAGAATACTGTTTTTATCAAACATTTACCACATTAACATGAAAAAATGCAGATTAAAGGAACAGTATGTGTTTTTGTTGCTACTTACCGCCCCTTTTTGTGCCACAAAATCAACATTATGAAATAACTGAACTGTTTTACAGGGTTTCAGACCTGCACTGTGTTGTCTTTGTAAATTCATCATTAAATTAATAATAGAGCCTTTAATTCAACACAACAGGCCATCTAATGTGCAATATTCAGCACATAGATCGTGCAAATCTGTACCTTCATAGTTATTTAACATTGGATTTTAATTTTTTTGTGGGTGGATAATGTAAAGGGGGTCATTACTGGAACATAAACCCCAACAAAAACTGATTAAATAATTATTGAAAAAATCATCAGTGGGGAGAAAAAAGATAACCATTCTAATGATGAAAATAATAAATTACAAAAAAATAAAATTAAAAATTCATTGGTTTAAAAAAATTCTTCTACTAAAAAATAGCAGATTATTCTACCATGTAGCTGTAGTATTGTTGGTAGCTGTACTGAAACAACAGAGTATCAACACAAACCTGTTGTAATAATCATTTTAAATTATACTATTTTTACAGAATTGTGTTGTGTTTGGCTACTGTTTTCATTGACATTTCATTTACTTACCACTACCTCAGGCCACAACTGATGCAAAAATGAATTGCCTAACCCACCATATGCTACATGTCCTTAGCAGTTAATGCTACATCCACCATTAGCAGCTATAAGACTACATTAGTGACCAGCTCTGAAACCCAAGAAAAACCACGCAAATACAAAGCAAAAGTAGATGGATTATTGGAATATATCTGTTTACTGACACAAATAGAATGTCAATTAAATACTATCATTGAATCCTGCAAAACATAATCGGCTAAAGCCCGAATATGCCTACATTTCCATGACAGCTAACATGTAAAATTTAGCTAATATATATAATGAAAGTGATAAAACAGCTAAGAAAACACAGACACATAACAGGAATTTTCATTTTTGTGTGTGGGATAATGTAAGGGGTCATTACTGGAAAATAAACCTCAACAAAACTGATTACAGTACTAAAAAATTACATACATTCTACCATGTAGCTGTAGTGTTGTTGCTAGCTGTACTGACACAACAGAGTATCAACACAAACCTGTGTAATGATCATTTTAAATTATACTAGTTTTACAGAATTGTGTTGGGTTAGCTACTGTTTTTATTTACATTCATTACGTACATTTTTAAACCACAATGGATGCCATTTTTCTTTTTAGCAAAAATGAATTGCCCAAACCTACCATACACTACATGTCGATAGCAGCTAATGCTACATCCACCATTAAACAGCTAATAAAGACTAATTTAGTAACTAGCTCCTGAACTAGAGCTGGTTAGAGTATTTAACAGCTATAGAGTTATTAGCATAGTTTCCTGTCATAAACAGGTGAATCTTATCAAAACTATACCCATCATATGCTACATTTCTATAGCGGCTAACGACTACAAAACAAACTAAACAACACAAATAAAAAGTGGAGTTAACATACAGTGATCTGTTACTTTTTCGATATAATTTCTTAAAAGTAGTTTCCATCCACAAAAACACAAAACCCACCAAATGCTACATTTCTTAAGCAGCTAAGAGCTAGCAGACAAATTTAGCAGTTAGCTCATGAATATAGAAAACACTTAATCCATTTAAAGCTGTAGAGCATGTTTTGCTTTACTTTCATCAGCACTGTTTCCAGTCAATCAAAAAATAATTATCTTAACCAAGCATAAGTCAAAGATCTCCTAACTTTAGCCTCAATATCTTTGCGTATGACACATTTCTGTTGCAGCTAATAGCCTATTACAACCAACAATAAATAACATGCAAATCTATGAACTACCTCACGGACACACTAGAATTTAACAGAAAGATATTCTTATTAAAGTCTTGGTATAACTTCATAAACATTTCTTCCAGCCACAGCAGGCAGATTTTACCAAAAACTAATTAGCCATTTCAGTCATATCTCAGTAGCAGCTAAGAGCTAACATATAAATGCAGCAGCTAGCACAGGAACGTAATTAAGTATTTGACACCAAAACAGATGGGCAAAACATAGAACTAAATCTAAGATGATGTGATCTGTTATTATACTATAATTTCATAAACACTGTCTCCATTTATAAAAAATGTTTATAATTATTTTTAAAAATTACCTATAGCTTAGCCACCATATGCTATGTCTTTGTAGCAGCTAAGACCTAACATATAAATGCAGCAGCTAGCACTGGAACATAATAAAGGTTTTAACACCTAAAGAGACAGACAAAACAGAACTAAACCTAAGATGATCTGTTATTATTTTGGTATCATTTCATAAACATGTTTATATATATATATATATATATATATATATTTTTTTTTTTTTTTTTTAAATGTAGCTATAGCTTAGTCACCATATGCTAAGTCTCTGTAGCAGCTAAGAGCTAACACACATTTAGCAACTTGCTCCAGAAAGTAGTAAAACCAGATGAAGAGAGACAAAAAAAGAGAAAAAACTAACAAAAAAGAGACAAAAAAAACAAGAGTGTATATTGATTTATATTTTAAAACAGGAACTCAAATAGGCTAAATGCTAATATTGTATTGTGCTAGCTACACTTTGATACATGCTCATATTTAAGGTGTGATGGGTGTAAAGGGACAATTTGAGTCTCCGGACGATGTGAGTCAAGCGTGCGTAGAAGCTTTTATCTCTGTCGGCCATCTTTTACGACTTTCTACAGCAGCCTTGCTAGGACAAATGACTCGCTATGGCAAGCTCACAGATCACATCGTTGGCATAAAGCTGCGATTCCCCTCCACCGCTCAGTTTCCCCCAGATTTAGATCAAAACGTTTGTCAGCTGGATAGGCTCTCAGCTGACAAAGAAACCAAAAGTAGGCATTTAAACTGACCCTAAAAATCACCTCTGATCGCTACAAAGACACTCCTTGGAGGTAAAGTCTGTGTACTTTTACATAATATGACTCATACAACAGTGATTTGTCCTAGAGAGGTTGCCATAGCGACTCATAAAAGATGGCCGACAGAGGGCGACTCAAATCGTCCCTTGACAGTGGGTATTTATAGCCTGTATCTGCTGATGCTAACATGTAAAATTTAAAAAAAAAAAAAAAAAAAAACAACACAACTATTAGTATATAAAACAGTTTCCAATAATAACTATAATATTCTTACAGATTTTTCAACTGACAAGTGGCAAAAACTAAAGTGTTGTGGTTTAACTGGACAGAAGGGGAAACACAAGGATACTTCCGAACTAAAACTGAAATGTAACGTAAAAGGTTTTCTGTAAAAGGAGATTAGAGAAGGAACAATGGTCTGGTTCAGGTTTGAATTTGGGAATTATCCAACTTATGTTCACAAATGGATGTTACTCATAAAAACAAAAGCTGTCAGGTGTAGCTGATTTTTTTTTTTTATTTCACTATGTTTTTCAAGAACAATTAAATAAATAGAAAAGTTTGTGCTACCATTCACTAATAAATCCCAAATATTGGTTATCAGTACAAAGGGTTATAGAGTTGAACACACGGCTTCTTTTACCTTCTGGTATCAATGTGAGCATATTATGTACTCTTTGCACTTCATGTCATTAAAGGTCACATTATTTCTCACAGTTTGTTTTAGGTCAGAATTCTGAAGTCATTCATTTTTGCCTGATTTTAAAAATTCTGACCCATCCACTATAATCAGCACATTATATTCCTACATCCTTCGACCAAGTGAGTAAAAAAAAAAAAAACACATTTAAGCGTTTAACATTTGACCCAGCACAAAAACAATAATGTACACAAACCAATGTTGGTGTTAATCATTGACATATGCCAGGATGAAAAAAAACAAACAAACAACCAATTTCTATATAGTATATTGAAAAAAAAGAATTTTATGGGTGTTTTTTTGCATCGAAAATATGGTTTGTTTCCATCACAACCATGGCATTTAAAGGGTTAAAATACAATGGTTATTGAGTATTTGGTATTTTTGTTTATGGCTCAAGCTGATGAAATACAAAAAATATACTTTTTTTTTTTTTTTATAAATTTACTTATGGATTTTTAACAGTAAAACACAGACGTATCATACAGTGTGTGCATTTTTACTGTCCTTCTAAACATAAATCCCCACCCCCAGCTTAGAGATAAACTTAAAAATGTATATATATATATATATACCAAAAGACATCAGGAATGAATAGGAAGCATGTAGTATTTAAGCATATTCTAGATGTGAAAATATAGCAAAAGCAAAATAAATAAATTAGTAAAAGAACATTAAATTAAAATAAATAAATAAATAAATTACAGAGAAAAACAAAACAGTTTTACAAGTTAAAAACAAACTGTATGAGCAACATTTTGACATCACTATAGCACTGCACAGATTATGTGCTATTGGTGGTTAGAAAGGACAGGATACCGGAAGGTTAAGTGGGTTTTACGAAGAAAATGGTAAAGAAATGAAGTTAACTATAAAAAGTTCTGATTGTTTTCATCACTTTCCATGTTATAGGTAAATACTAAACATGTTAAAACTAAGAAAAAACACTGAATGAGATGGTGTTTCCACCCTTTTGACTGGGACAGGAGTTATAAAAAGTTATTAAAAATAAATATGAAAATTAAATGTTCTAATGTTACATAAGAAAACAGAAAATAGAGCATTTGGAGGTGTTGACCTGTTGTGTATAATGCTATTTTCTCTGTTTTTATTGAGAATTTTCCAGTAAATTCTAGTAAATTTACAGAATCGACTCTGAAAAAGGTCAAGATTGAAACTTTATCTTCAACAACAGTTACTACATGATGGTCTCATATCCAATAATAACACATTACACACTCGCACATGCAGTGAGACTGAACAACAGACGCGATGCCAGTGACACAGAATAGAAATCAGAGAAAACACACACATTGGAAATGTGTTCGCCATTGTGTTATTGAACAGAAACACACACATGTGAAGCCCACAAACACCACACAGAGTCATTCTATCCTTGAGGAATGAGGAAAAGGACATCCTGTGGTGCTTCCCCTGAGCTGTATAGCTGGAAACTCCCACCCCAGAACAACAGGAACGGCCTCAGAAACCCACTGTTCCCCACTTGACAAATCAGCCTCATTACTTCTGTTTCCACAGTAGTTCACAGCCCACAGACACATGGATTAGTAGAACAAACACACGCCACCATACGCCGATTTATGGCTTTTCTACTGGTGTGTGGCTGCAGGATACTCTGGACCAAACACACGCTCAAACACTGAACTTCCAATGTCTTTAAAGCAGAGTTTTTCTTACACTGAGCTGAAATAATTCTTGGATGCTTAAAGTGTGAAACTGTTGCCAGGATAGAAACGACAGAAGGTGAACGGTGCCATCTGCTGGACATGACGTGAACAGACACAGTAAACAGGCCCTTTCCCACCAAAAGGCCCAGGAACTTTATTACCAGGAACTTATTGGGGTTAAAGAATTCCTGGTAACTGCGTTTCCATCGCACCCGAAAGTTCAGGGTAATTTATTCAAATCAGGTTGATGATGTATGAGGAGCAGGAACAGAACCTGTAGTCCAGTTCATGTCCATTCACAAACTAACCTCTAGTTCAATAAAATGACACAGTACTGAAGTGGACGGGTTGGGTTTAACATTTTACTGGTTGTTGAATCACTGAATCCATCTGGAATACATTTGAAATGAAGTTTACCATCATTACAGATCCTTAATTTGTATTTAAAAATGGTAGAACATGTGTTTTCAACTTCTCATTCCTTAAACTAAATCGCATTAACTTTCAGTGTGATGGATGGTTCTGTTCCATTTCTACTGTTTTACAGATATAGTCCAGGTTCAACCTAAAGTCAGACACATTTACTCAAATACCTGCATTTAATTCAACTGCAGATTACTGATAAAAGTACTTTATACTCATATTTTGACGCCTTGTAAATGAACAGACAGTATTAGGTTAGATGTTTTTGTTTTTTTTTAAATTGAAACAAAACAAAAGGTGCCTTGAGATTAAAAGGGAAATAAACACGTGTGAAAGGTTCAGGCTTTTGGACCAGGGTCTGGTCCAGCTGGTCCAGGACAGCCGGTCTGGACCTCCATGGTCCTGGTCCCTTTTTCACTTTCCTACAGGAAAAGTAATGAAAATGTTAAAATGAATAAAGAACACATGATGACAGATTCCTACCAGTGTGATGTGACATGTGACCTGTCTGACCTGGGCCGTTGTAAACAGTAGACGATGGACGAGGACACAAACGAGCCACAGGTTCAGAAAAAGAGGCGAGTCCGTCCGGTCCATTTCAGGTGGAAGTCACAAACATACAGAATAAATCAGTGTTCAGCTCACGGCGACAACATGAATACATTCAGTTCTGTGATTTAGGTTTAGTGTCAGACTGTTGACCAGTTAGCATTAGCATTAGCATTAGGTTAACTGGACTTCACTTTTGTCTAAACAGCTGATGTTCCGCTGACTACTGTTACAGCATGGAATGAACTAAACAGTGAATATTTCTGTCATATTCAGACCATTGGTTTGTTCGACAGTCGGATCCACTGCGACCGTTGTGCTCCTTTAGTTTCTTTTAATCCTGCATACATTTCTTGGGCTTTTCTCGTATTTCTTTAGGCGTGTCTTATATTTGGCTCCGACAGCTTTTACTCGAACTTCACTCGTTTTGTGTCAGCGATTCAAAGTTCGCCTGAATTTCCTCGTCATCCGTCCACCTGTAGCTTCTCTTTCGGTCCATTTTCCGAATTATCAAAATACAAAGCTTGTGGAAATTAAACGAGTTAAATATTGGCGGTGAACTGTTAAAAACTCCACTTCCTGGTTGGGGAGGGGCAGGACCTCGCCTCACCTATCAGGCCACACCCAACCATTTAAGAGGAAGGATCAGGCCCAGACCATCCTCTTTTCCCTTTGTTTGACCAGGAGCATGTGGCCTGAAGAACAGACAAAGACTTAAATGCACAGACTGGATGGATGCACACCTGAGTGAGTTATATTTTGTGTTATTGTTAGTTGAATATCGTTGACTATGTTTGGAATTGTTTTGGTAATACAGTTATTGTTTCCCTTTGTTTAAGATTCAAAATCATCTTATCCATGTCATCACCTGTTCTATTCCACCTGTAAATAATCTGCCTGAAGAGAAAATAAAGCATTAAACAGAATCCCTGACCAGTTATCATATCTGACCGTATGCCAATGCAGAAGTTTGAATTATTCCAACACAAATCAGCCCTTCAACATCAGCCTTCATAGTTTTTACAGTGAACAGAAAGTGGAAATGCTGCTGGTCTAGTCCACCACTCAGCCTTCTCCTGCAGAAAGTTCCTGGTAATCTGGAAAGTACTACCTCTGTACCAGGAACTTCTTCGGGGTAAATTCGGGGCCGGGGGAGCGTCAGTTACCTGGGTAATTTTCGGTGGAAACGCACCAGGAACTTTGAAAGTTCAGGGTAATACAGAAAGTTCCTGCAAAAGTTCCTGCGTGGGAAAAGGCCTAATGAATTCATCTGTTACGTGATCAAATGTTCACTTTCACCATTTGGAGTCAATTATTTACTACACGCAGCATATTTTCAGTATTTAAAGCATAAAGAACTTTATCATTTTATTTATTTACTATTATTTCAGTTATGTTGACTGACGCGCTCACATGTATTATGAGTTTTCTGGTATTACTAAGTTATGGAAGTGTATTTATGTATTTATGGGAAGCAGATTCAACTTATAATTGACTTATTGACAGTGTATGTATTAAGACTGGGAAATGATCAAAAGTCACCATGACAGAAGTTTTCTTGTCTGTAGTGTAGATTTTAATAGGTACCACCTAAATGTCAAAACACATTTTCTGATTTTTTTTTTTTTTTTTTTTACAGTTATTTGTGGTTTTAAATTATTAAAAATTAAATTGCCGCAACAGACAGAAACATATACATAAAGAAAAAAACAATAACATAACAAGACAAATAATTTACTTTATGTTTATTTTGTGCATTTTCTTTACTTTTGATTTAGTTTTGTATGAAAACTGTAAAAGATACAAGACTACAAAAAGATGCAACAAGATGATTAATTTATGATTCATGATGAATCACATGATTTAACAGACTTCAAATGAAATTAAGCACACAAAATCAGTGAAATGAGTTGAACCACTGTAACAAACCCTACAGACAAAAGAAAAATCCATTAAAAAACTAAATAGCAGTAATAATAAAAACTACTAATCTCAAAGAAAATGATGCTATAATATTAAAATATAATTCATGTATAATATAAATTTCTATTATTATTATCATGGTTTTACATTATGTAAATGTGTTAGCAGTTTAGCTAGCAGATAGCATTAACTAGCTGAAAAATCAATAATTTATTAAAGCAGAATTTGTTGTAAAACATTTTCGTCACAGCTACAGGATCTGCTGAAGGTGACATAGGATCAACTGGTGAATAAACTGATAAGAACTCTAACATTCAAAAAAGTTTTTTTTTTCTTTTCTTATAGTTTTTAAAATTCCCAGCCAACAAATGCAGCAGACATGAGACATTTATTTCTACAAATAAATTTAATACAGATGAGATTATGACTTTATTTTTTAAAATACTGTGACTAATTTTAGACTTTATTTTAACAATATTGTGACTTTTTTTCTTGATAATAATAATTATGGTTTTATCATATAAATGTGTTAGCATGTTAGATAGCATTAGCTAGCTACAAATCAATATTCAATATTACAGTGGAATATATATTATGTAACATTTATGTCACAACCAGTAGAGGTGCTGAAGGATGGTTAGGATCAGATCAGATTAGATTAGGGCTCTTTTTTTGTCATATTGTAACTGTTTTTCTTTAAAATACTGATTATGGAATTCTAATCGTGCGTCTTAATGTGTTAGCCGTTAGCTAGCATCCTCGATTAGCTAGCATTGTTAATTAAGGATAAACTGGGTAAAAGACAAACTCAGTGAAGATTTGAACCCGCATGTGTTTGTTGACAAAGGATGGAAAACATATCTTATTGTGCTTAGTTCGTATTTGTGTTACTTACCAATTTTGAAGACAGAATTAGAACTGGACAGGCGGCTAATGCTAACTGGGCCAAACTCCGGGAAAGTTTTTGGCCATTTTAGGACGCCATTAAAGCTAACAGTCTCAACATGACAGCAGTTATTTACAGTTTGACTGTGTATTAAAGTAGTTAAGGGTGTTTTGTTTTTTTACCTTCAGGGTTGTGGAGGACAGTCATGTACCGGGTGTGAACAGTAGGAGGCGGTAAAGTTCCCTCTCGGTGACCCACCGGCGGTAGAAGAAGAGCTGGTCCATCTGCTATGAGCTAGCTGGTGTTTTTAGCATCATGACATCCTGACGAGGAGGTTGACGGTCTGATCTGGGCTCGGTACGAGTGGCACCTGTTCCAGAACCAACTGTAACAGATCCATAAACCGGTCCTGAGTCAGTGTGTGTTCGTCAGAGGTTAGTTTTACCCGCAGCTGCTCCGGACATGGATCCAACTCCTATGCTAATGCTAACAGTCAGATGCTAATGCGGAAAAAACAGAAGGACTGAGTGAAGGTGAGGAGGTAAAAGAGTGGTTTTATTCAACATCTATCAGTCATAGTTGGTTCACATTTAGGCATGTTTGCTGTTTTTAATTTTAAATTTATTTTTCGAGAAGTTAAACTCATATTTCCTTGTGGAGTCGAACAGTAAAAGTAAACTCCGGGAAAGTTTTGTCAGTTTAAAGTTATTATTAAAGGTGAATGTGAACAGAACAGACTTTGTTATAGAACATTTATGTTCCAGTAAAACAGTAGATCTGCTGAAGGTGGATTATGACCAGACTCAGGATTAAACTGGAAGAAAGAATAACATTAACAAATGATATTTTTATAGAGTTGTTAAAATCACCATCTGATCCAATGTTATGTTATTTATTAATTCATACAAATTAGTTTAACACAGATGAGATTATGGCTTCATTCTTCTAATGTTGTCATTATTTTCTGGAAAGATTTGTTCAATATTATGACTGTCTAAAACCTGATATGACGCCTCAGTTTTCAGTTACTCTGCATGTTATTAAAACTTGTCTTTGTTTGAGTCATTAAATCCTAAACTTTCCAGACTTTTTTGTTTTATTTTTTTGGTCACATTTATTCATTTAACATCTAAGCATCTCATCCTAATAGTCCTAGTTATGCATTAGGCTGCTTTTGTTTGGTCTGTACTGAGCTGTATTATAAATACAGTTCATTTGAATAATTTGTACGTACAATATCTCAAAAATAAAGCCTTGAGAATCAGATCAGAATCTAAATTACTCCAGTGTTATGTACTTGTAATGTACAGACTGATGTTAAACAACAACTGTGATCAATATTGGATAAAAAATATTTAAATGATAAGTTTTTATAAATTCAAATATGTTGTGACACAGGGACAGCAGTTTGTACCTTTGTTCAGTATCAGAATAAAAGACTTTACTGAAACTAAAACACTACAAATATGTTAATAAACTTTTATTTACATACATATTAAAACTGCAGTGATACATACAGATAATAGCAGAGCATATTTGACTCATAATTGGATTGTGCATAACCTTTCTGCATCCTTGTACTATTGAATAATTTGTTTCTACAGATTCAGACTTAAAATATCACTGATACAAGCAAGCAAAAGTATTATTGTAAAAGTTAATTGTGCATTTAAATCTTTTAATCCTTTTTATGTTTCATTTTGTATTGATTAGTAGGCTCGAAACTTCTGATACTGAAATCTTGCAAACAGTTCCATAAAATAGATTTCTTAAGCTAAAAAATGAGCTTATTTGAGAATAGAGAGGTGAAACTTTAGTGTTTGACACTGATGTTCACTTTGGCTTGATCTGGCCTTTGTAGTATTTGTTGCCTAGAAGCAGTATATTAAGTTTTTTTTTTTTTATTATTATTTGTGTGTTAAATTCAACTTTTATTTCAATTCTCTTAGAAATGTTTTCATTTATTTCTCCAGATTTCTAACCTTTAATGTTGATTTTCTTCCCAGGATGCTGTGTTCGTGGTCCTGGTCTGAGTGAGGTGGACTCTGAAGGCAGACCTGGAACCGTGAGGACGCCGTCATCGTTGGACTTAGTTGTGTGGTGGAAAAGGCCTTCATCATGACCAGGACGGTGCAGATGGATCTGCTGAAGGCGCTGGTCACAGAGTGTTTGTCAGCAGCCGCCGAGGAAATTATCAGGATTGTCCAGAGGACGATAGAGGATCATGAGGAGGATGAGTTCTGTCCACAGTGGACGGAGGACAGACGCCTCAGACAGATGGACGTCGGTAAGACACATAGGAAAGGTCAAAAATCTGATTTCCTCTGACAAAATAATCAACTTTTAGAACATTTAGCCATTATTCACTCATTACCTCGGCCAAAGAGGTTCTGTTTTTGCCGGAGTTTGTTTGTCTGTCTGTCTGTCTGTCTGTCTGTGTGTCCGTATGCAAGATAACTCAAAAAGTTATGGACGGATTTGGATGAAAATTTCAGGAAATGTTGACACTGGCACAAGGAACAAACAAATAAATTTTAGTGTTATTATTGACCTTATTAGTTAATGGTTAAATATTTAGAGAAACATTAATACAAGATAAAAAACTGAACCTAGAACTAGTTCTGTGAACGTTTCCTCTGCATTTAACCTTATTAATCACCATTTAATAATAATAATACATTTTATTTATAGGCGCCTTTCTTTGCACTCAAGGACACCATACGGTAAAACAGGAGAGTGAAAACAAACAATAAAACAGAGTGAAAAATAAAAGGCAGGTTTAACAATTGGATAAAGCAATTGTGTTCACAAAGAGAAAGTGGTCCTAAACAGATGGGTTTTGAATTTGGATTTGAAAAGAGGAAGTGAAGTGATATTTCTGAGCTCCGGTGGAAAGGACTTCCAGAGTTTACTCTAATATTATCCTCTGCAATTTGGATTTTTCAGTTTAAATCATATTTTCTCCTATATTTAATTCACTGATCATGTAGGTGTTCAGTAAAGCTCAGATTAAATTCAAAGGTTATTATAAAACAGAGAAAACTGAAGAAAGTTTGTTTCAGTAAAATCTATCATTAACTGAACAAAAACAAACATCTACAGCCACTGTCATTTGCCGTGACATGTAAAAATAAATTTCTTTTCACATTTAACTTTTTCAAAGTAATTTATCAGCATTTATCATGTCATCATTTTAGATATTTTCCTTTGTTTAACTAAAATATCAGAGAGAGAGAGAGAGAGAGAGAGAGAGAGAGAGAGAGAGAGAGAGATGAGAGAAAAAAACGACCAGACTTAAAAAAAAAACAAAAAAAAAACTGTAATGTATGGTGAAGGTACAAAAATACGTTTAAGTGTTTAAGTTTTTAAGGTTACATCAAGTTTATGACCAGAGTTTATAAAGTCAAGGGTTATTACATTAAAACACAGAAAGCTCCAGAAAAGGTAACTTTTTCACCTCTGTAAATGTCTTTAAATGTGTCACAACCCTGTAATCATATCATTTATAAAGGAAATACTGCAACCTGCAGACCTCACCAGAAATAAAAAAAAAAAAAAAGAAAAAACAGTTCATTAAAGTAATTTTATATCACAGTCCACAGGTGATGTTTAATATAAATACAGTTTCTGACTCGTTGCTTCCACCTCGTGGCTGGATCAGGAACTACAATAACACGAGTATTTATGTCTAATTTTACTCAAACATCAATATTTTCTTAAAGTTTAATGGGAGAGTTTTCTTCCTCAGTGAGATGTGAAGAAAGTAGTTGGTTAGATGCGGTTTAAAATTATTATTTACAGTCAGAGCAGGAAAAATATTTTAGAAATTTAGAGGAAGAACATTTAAAATCATTGTCATGGATTAAAAAAATAATATGTTGAGAAATAAAGTGAAAACCATCTTTGAGGTATTTTGGAAACAAAGGTAACAATTAAACCAAACTAAGCAAAGTACTGATATTTATCCATAATATAAAACCATATTCTGATGCAATACAACGAACAAAAGGATCGTCTTAGTTTTAGAATGTGGACTTATCTGTGCTCTCCTAAAGTTAACCTCCTCAGACCCAGAGCTATGGGTTTACTGTCCATGTTTGGGGACAAGAGTTTCACAGCTTTATGCAAAAAAAAACCCTCAAAACAAACTGTCCACTGCAAAGGACATTCCATAAAAAAATGCATCTGAATAAACTGTTGCATCATGATGTTTCCAATATCAGCAATTATTTAATTAAAAAAAGCCCAAACTTGTACTTCCCTGGGTCTCAGGAGGTTAGATATCCTCTTAATGAAACCTTTTTTTTTTTTTTTTTAATTCAAAAAGCATTTCAACTTTAGGCTAATTTTGAGTAAAAAAAAATCAAACTAAAACAAATCTAAATACTTTTTTCATAATTTCGGCATGAAAGGGTTATTATACTCAGATATTTGACAGATCCATGTGGAAATTCTTTCCCCAAACAGCATTTCCCGACTCAGTCATGTGGGATACGCTAATTTTATGGTGGTTTTATGAACATTGGCAGTAGTTGAAACTATATTCTGACATTAGTCCTTATTGTTTTGTATCTTAGACCCCTGTTAGAAAGAAACACCTGAATCCAACATGTCCACATACTTTTGTCCATGTCGTGTAAATCAAAGTAAAACTCTGATGTCAGTTTTTTTCCGATCTAAACTTCGTCCTTTGCTTTTTGTCCGCTCACAGATGTGAAAACGCCGTCTGATGAACAGACGGACGACACTACCTCAGAGTCTAAACCACACCGCATCGAACTTGACTCCGATACCGAAAACTCTGACGTGGCCCAGGACCTCGATGAACCTCTGAACGTCCTCAAACCGTTCTCGTGTCCCATTTGTCGCAGTGGGTTTTCGTCCAAAAGGCGATGGCACGACACGTGAAGAAGCATCCGGAGGGCGTGGCTTCGTCTTACCAGTGTCAGCTCTGCGACCAGCGTTTCTGCGACAGGTCGGAGTTCATCGTCCACGCCAGGATCCACGAGGAAATCGAACCGCGACAGAGTGAAGACGGTGGACAAAGCTTCAACCAGAGGAACGGTTCGGGTTTGGAACTCGCAGTAGAGGAAACGGAAAAGGAAGACGATGGCGAAGGTGGTCAGTCTGAGATAAAATCCTTCCACTTCCAGTTCCGTCGTATAATCAGACGGACTTTGAGCAGGATCTCTTCAGCCGCTGTGTCTGTTCCACATCCAGAGAGTCTCCAACGGCGATAAAGACGCTCAGACTCTCCTCGATGTGGACCAGATAAAAACTGAACCGCCTGAACCGGAACCCGCCTTCGAACGTCAGCAGAACTCGGGTCCCTTCGCGGCCGAGGACGCCGGAGCCGAAGCGAACGTCCTGATGGGAAAATCCACCGAGCTCATCCTTCAGGTGGAGGTGGGCACGTCGCAGAAACCCTACAAATGCCCCTACTGCTCCAAGTGTTTCTCCCTGACCAAGACTCTAATACACATGAAGATCCACTCCGAGGACAAGTTCTACCGGTGCCGGCTTTGCGGACGGAGGTTCTGTCAGAAGTCGGACCTGGTCAATCACACCAGGGTTCACACCGGGGAGAAACCCTACCGTTGTCAGGAGTGTCACAAGGCCTTCGCACAGAAGGGAAACCTGGTGGTTCACATGAGGACGCACACGGCCGAGAAACCCTACCCCTGACCCGGATCACAAAACCAGAAAAAGACCAGAACTGGGAGTAATCGGAGAAGTCTAAAAATCAGATCTGATGCGTTTACGTAGACCACTTCAGGGACGTCACAGTCATTTTAGTTCAGGTTCCACTATCACATTTGATCTGAAGTCAAATACCTTCATAATAACCTAAAAATAATGACAACTACACATTTTTCTCTTTGTTTTAGTTCAATAAAAAAACATGAAATTATGAAAATATTTCAACAACAAGTGGTTCCAGGCACAACAAACCCCGCCCCTCACGTATTGTATCTTATTTTGTCATCAATCCAACTGATGTCATCATGTCTATACGTGTGCTGATGTCATCATATCAATTGCCTCCATATATGGGACAAGTTTGAAGTAAATTGAAATAAAATTGATGTTTTTATAGATGTAAAATTTTGCCAATTCAAGAAAATGAGAGAAAAATAAGAAAAAAATTCCAAAAAATTGTAACTTTGACCTATTTTTCCCAAAAGTAATCACATCTATTCTGGGTTATTGACAATCTATAAACCCAATTTGGTGTGAATTCAACTAATTTTTGCTGCTAAAGTGTAAATAAACAAACATACAAACTGAACCAAAGACAATACCCCTTGCCTCCCCTTCAGGGGCGGGGTAATAATAAACTATCTTTGAACAAAAAATGTGAATAACTTGAAAAAACTGAAATTTCATTTAAAAATAAGTGCAATTTTAATAATGGATTAGATTTATGTAGCGCTTTTCTATGAACGCATACTCAAAGTGCGTATAGAGGATCCATTATCATTCACTCTCACATTCTCCCTCTGGTGGTGGTAAACTACATTTGTAGCCACAGCTGTCCTGGGGCAGACTGACAGAAGCGTGGCTGCAAGTCAAGACCGGAGGCAAGGAGGGTGAAGTGTCTTGCCCAAGGACACAACAGCACAACAACACAATTTTAACAAAATTATACCTCAACGTATCATTTTTACATGTACATTACACACAATAGCGGCTTTTCCATTGGACATCTGCGCAAAACTTTACTGATATTTATTAAATGTTGAAAAAACAGAAGTGCAATGTGGGTTATTCCATTAAAGCACAAATGCGATGATTTGTTTATTTATCGCGAGATGACACTAGAAGTCATTCCATAAACATGGAGACGAACATAAATATGGTGTTGATTTACAGATCTATTCATTATTATTATATATTACCCCTCTATCTTGTACTAAATTAAAAAATGATTCAGTTTCTGGTGTGTCCACACAGACCGCCACATGTTTCTTTTAAAACTCTTCTTCTCTTGTTGTAACGTCTGTCATCATCTGTTTTTTTTATTTAGGTGACTCTAGTTGTGGAAAAAGGTCTTTCCATTGCAGTTTTGCGTGATATACCATTTGCGGTACACCTGAAAAACCACCTCCTGCCAGTGCAAAAACTTCGAACGGAATACGAAAGTTTTGGCGAAATTCTCATTTTCCATAGGGTAAATGTCTATGTGCAAGTCATAGTCACACAATTTGAGGGTCAATGGAAAAGCAACTACTGAGACACAGACAGAAAATCATTAAAATTTTGGAATTCAGAACTAAAATAAGACTTTTTGTCTCATCTTATTATGAACAGAACTTCCAGATCACAGTGGATCTGAATACTCACATTTAGTAACAGCAAGGATGTCTTTAATTTTTCTTAAGATATTTCAGGTTCATGTTTGTTCAGGTTTTTTCACATTTTCTTGTTAAAGGACAGTTTATAAATGTAAATATTTTCATGCTGTAATTGGACTTTTCACATTAAACCAAAGGAAACATTTGGAGTTATCATTATTTACAGGTTATTCTGATCACATTGGTCTGAATGTGGAACTTTTTCGTCAAATTTTGGCCTGATTGGAACTTTTGGTGGCTGGTTTGAACCCCTGGGCCGTGTGTTTGACACCCCTACACTAAAAAACACCATAACTGAAAAACACTGGTTTAGACGTTTCAGTGTATTATGGGATGTTTTTCAGAAATTCAAACTTCTGGTCTTGACTTGTTAAATTGATGACATTTTCTCCACATGTTCAGATGTAACAGAATTAAATAAATCTGATTAACCTGTAAACATGCATGAAGACATGGGAGTATCAGGGACAGATCCAGGTGTGGTAATCAGATTACTCATAATCAGATTATACCGTTTACATGATCAATAATCTGAAAACTATTGAAAGTCTTTTAATGTTTTCATTCATTTGCTGCTTCCATGGACTGTCAGTAAAGCACAGAAACAGTTTGAACCAGATTCTTAAAGTCTGTTTAAAGGTTATTGGAGTTCAGCTGACGGACCTGAGCTCTGTCTGGGAGAAACACATGGTCCAGAAAACCAGAGGAATTCTACATCAGACTGGACACGTTTTCCTCGACTTTTCTCTCATGCCCTCTGGGCGGCGCTACTATGCACCCCTGAGGAAAACCAACAGATATTCCTACTCATTTATTCCCTCAGTTATCAGGATGCTAAACGCTGGGAAGTGACTGAAGCTGATTTGTTATTTATTATTATTATTATTATCTCTGCCAAGGAACGGCAGAGGTTATGTTTTCACTGGGGTTTGTCTGTTTGTATGTTTCTGTTAGCAAGATAACACAAAAAGTTGTGGACGGATTTGGATGAAATTTTCAGGAAATTGTTGATACTGACACAAGGAACAATGATTAAATTTTGGTGGTAATCTGGGGGGGGGGGGTCTTCCTTGGCAAAGTTCTGCACTCTCCGAGTGCTTTTCTAGTTGGATTAGTTTTGCTTTTCTCAATTTTTGTTCAGTTTTTTTGGTTTGTTTGTCTGTTAGCAAGTAGGGATGTAACGATTACTGGTATAACGATAAACCGTGGTAAAATTGCCAACGGTTAGTATTACTGTTTAAATTCTAATTATCATGATAAACGTGTTTGATTACCACACTTTTCCGGAGAAAACGCCTGTGTAAAGATCTGCTTTTATGTCACATATTTGGGTATAGTTTAATTACAATTTCAATTTTATACACCTAATATTTGGAACCACTTTCACTTTTAAAATCTTTGAAAAGGTTCGTTAAGGATCTTTGTGTTATTTATGCAATAAATTATATACATTTTTCAAATCGGATTTTATATTTTTGTTTTTATAGTAGGTTAAAGTGAAAGAATAATAGACAGATGATATAAATGAAGTTGTGCTGAAAAAAAAAAGACCAAACATGGTATAGTAAACATTTGTTTTATAGTATAAAAAGGCAAAATCAAAAGGACTGAAAAACGGCCAAAATAGGCTCAGACCACTAAGGGTTAATATTTGAACAGAAGGTACATTGTGCCAATTATTTATTTATTTTTTTCCCCCAAAATACAACTTGGTTAAATCATTTCAGTGTGTGTATTAGTACTTTTTGAACATTTTGAGCACAATTTCAACAATACTGCGATGATAATAATAACCGTGATAATTTTGGTCACAGTAACCGTGATATGAAATTTTCATATCGTTAAATCCCTGTTAGCAAGATAACTCAAAAAGTTATGGAAGGATTTTGATGAAATTTTCAGGAAATATTAATACTGGTACAGGGAACAAATGATTAAATTTTGGTGGTGATCAGGGTGGGGGTGGGGGGGTGGAGGTCTGTGCTCTCTGAGTGCTTTTCCAGTTGTGTTTTTATTCTTTTTCAGCATCTTATGCTGTGTTTACACTACGTAGAACCGACTCAACTCAGCTTGACTCCACTCAGGTACCAGGTCCTATTCCTGCAGACCGTTTCCACTACAGGATTCTACCGACTTTGCAGTACCTGGTCGTCATAGTGATGCGGCACGTTACTTCCGTGTCGTCTGCTCAGAGGTGCTGATAAACTCGCTCGTTGCGTGTTGTCTTGTCAAGCTCATGCTGAATTTTTACGTGGGCCACCAAAGACTGACCTCCTGGACCAACCATGGAGTAGTTCTGAGCTGTCATCATGTGGATTAACCTACCGACATATTTACTGTCAACTTCTGCATCTGTTTTTTGTAAAACGGCGGGTCACAGAGACAACGCTGACCACACTCACGTTTTAGTATAGTCCCCAGTCTTGGAACCTCTGCAGAGGTGATACCAAAAAACTAGTACCAGGTACCAGATTCAAGGTCCTTTTTGTAATGGAAACGCAAAAAGGTCAAGTCGAGTCGTGTTGAGCCAGTACCATGTAGTGGAAACCAAGGTAGTTATCATTAACGAAAACTAACAAAATGATGTAAACAAGAATTGAAAAAACATTTTGGTTACCTGAAATAAATAAAAACTATAATTAAAAGAAAAAAACGATAACTAACTGAAACTGTATTGTGTGTTTACAAAACTAAACGGATAAAAATTATGGATAAAATTCCCTTTGTTTTCGTCTTTGTCATGTTGGATTGATTTGAATCAATTTATTTCGCTCTAGCAATTTTAGCTAGCGGCACCATACGTCACTTGTGGTTTCCAGTTGTCTTCTCATCCCCACTCTACCTGGAAACATGGAGACTAAAGTTGGGAGAAAGCGGCAGAGTCCTGTCTGGGATTTATTTGAATACAATGGAGAAGAAGAGAAAAGATATGAAAAAAAAAACTAAAACTAAGCATTTAGAAAAAAAAAAAAACTAATAAAAACTAGCAAACCTGCTCTAAAACAAATTAAAACTAACTGAATCAGAAAAAAAGTCTAAACTAAATAAAACTAAACTATAATGAAAAATCCAAAACTATTCGAACCTTGGTGGAACTGTGGCATTAGTCTTTTCACTGTTGAACTTCTGCAGTTCTGTGAGTACTGACAGGTGCATGTGTACGTGTCTGTCATATGAGGCTACTAGGAATGTTTTACATTTGTTTGTTTGTTCTCTAATTGTTCGGACGTTCCATAAGGCAGGGTAACTGTGAACTGAATGACCCTTCAGGGATGAATAAAGTAATAAAGTAGTCTGAATCTGAAAACTCCAGATATGTCAGATGGTTTCCATCCGCAGTAAAAATACGATCATGTAAACGACATAATCTGAGTCTGAGATGATCATCAGAGGGTGGGGGTGCTTCTGCCTCCAGCCTCCTGTTCTGGTTTTATCTGTTTTCTCTTGTTGAATTATCAGGATATTTAAGAACGTCTTTTGTTTTACTGTTGATCTGTCATTTCCACATTAAACCCAGTGAAACCAAACTCCTGTGTCATTGGGTTGAATTTAACACCGTTGTCTCAACAGAACTCACACATGATGGCGTTAGTTTTATTTATTACCTCCGGAAAGTCACAGGTTATGTTTTCATCAGGGTTTGTCTGTTTGTCTGTGTGCAAGATAACTCAGAAAGTTATGGACAGATTTGGATGAAATGTTCAGGAAATGTTGATACTGGCACAAGGAACAAATGATTAAATTTGGTGGTGGTGGTGGTGGTGGGGGGGGGGTCTGCCTTTAGATTTTTTTTCCTCAATTTTTGTTCATTTTATGGATTTTGATCATCAGTAGATTTGTTATTTTATTATTATTTTGTTCATTCTCTTTGATTTTGTTGATTTTTTTTTTTCATTCATTTTCTAGATTGTTTTGTCATTTTGTTAATTTTGTTTGGTCATTTTCTTAATTATAGTTGTTTTTTTTGTTTATGAATAGAATTTACACGTGTTATTTGTATTTATTATTATTATTATTATTATTATAGTATTATTTTATGTATTTATTTATGTCCACTGTCTGAGGATGCCACTGTTTTAATGCACAGACAATGAAGACCAAACATGATTTTTTCAGATTAAAATCACATTTACATCCACATGCGTCACAAATTATTTTGTTTGTCTTGAAATTTTTTTTTTTCTTAATTTTGTTGATTATTGCATTAGTTTTTTTGGTTTTTTTTTAGTTTCTGCTGATTTTGTGGATTTTTTTTTTTTTCCATTTTGTTTTTCTTAATTTTTTCTTTCAGTTTCTTGATTATTTTGTCTATTATTGTTCATAATATTAATTATTTGGAATATTTTCATGTGTTTCTGATCATTACTTTTTTTGCCATTTTCATAATTTCATTCATTTTCTTGATTATTGTTTTTTCCTCAATTTTTGTTCATTTTATGGATTTTGTTCATTCGTAGATGTTACTTTATTGTTTATTTTGTCTATAGTTGTTCATTATGTTGATATTTCTGCTCATTTCATTGACTGTTAGTTTTTTCTCCGTTTATGTTAATTTTGTTTTTGTTTATTCTCTTTGATGTTACATTTTTTAGCCTGAGTTTCTTGATTATTTTGTCTGTTTTTGTTCACGTTGTCAATCAGTTCACTTATTTTGTTTATCAGTTATTTAAATTTTGTTCATTTCGACGATTGTAGATGTTTTTCACAGTTTGTTAGTTTTGTTTGTTTTATTAATTTTTGTACATTTATTGATGGTTGATTTTGAAATTTTTGATTTATTTTTTGGCCCAGTTTCTTAATCATTTTGATCTTTCTTATTCATTTTGTAGATCATTTCATTTTTGTTTGTTTTATAGATAAAGTCATTCATTTTTTTTTAAATTTTGTTTATTTTGTCCATTTTTTTATTTTGTTGATTATTTAATGCTTTAATTTATTTCACTTTAATTCAATCATCAATCTTAAACTTTCTTCTTCTATTTATTTTATATTATGGTTTTATTTTTTTATGTCTTATGAAATCAGTCTTTATTTTGGAAGTCTTGTTCTATTTTCTGAGTATAAACATCTCCGTCTCTAACGCCTCTTACATGGTTCATTATCTGTCCACTCGTTATCTGGTTTTACTGTAAACCTCCGTCCACATTCATTAGGTTGATTTTCCTACAGAATCCACCGAGCGACGCCTCAGGACGCTGACGTCAGTGTGATGTTTCAGACTCTTCAGACCGCCGCCTTCGGACCATTTAATTGGACGTCTGTTTTACAGTTTCACAGCAGAAATGGAAGGAGGCCGAGCCGATGACTGATGTCACCGACGCCGTTTACAGACACGAACTCCGGGTTTATGGTCCTGACTTTTTTTTTGTTGCCTTTGTTTTTGGGTTTGTCTTTTCGTGTGGTGATGTTATTATAACGTCTGTGGTGAGAAAAGAAAAGAACCAGTTTAATTTCATGACTCAGAGGTCGACGACGGTTTCTGACGAAGAAGAAAAATCTAAGTTTAACTGAATAAAATATAAGATGGATTTTATTGAATTATCCATCATTTGACAATAATCAGACGTGGTTAGTTTTTCATTATTACACATGGTTCAGTCTGTCCCACGTCTACTTTGACTACGTCAGCTGTTTCTGGAATGTCATAAAAACCGTGTGTCCAAAAGTATGTGGACATGTTGAATTCAGGTGTTTCTTTTCTAACAGGGGTCTGGAATACAAAACAATAATAACAAATGTTATAATATAGTTTTATATTGTTATTTATTGGTTTATTTCAGTCTTCCCTCTCCAGTACATTTTAAATTTATTTTATTATTACTAGTGTACATGGCAATTGCTATTTTGTCTTGATCATCTGTATTTATTAATGTATTTGCTCAGATATTAGTTCCTTGTACACAAAAAATGTTAAATTTTTTTCTTCTGCTCAAAACAAATGAATGAGACACAGTCCACAGATCCATCCACCCCATAGCTCCAACAACCACTCCATGAAATGAAAATTTAGAATACAAATTTCACTAATTAAATAATTAATTTGTACACTCAGACTAAACAGGAGTAGGCTGAAGCTTTCTGCTTATTTTGCCGACCCTTTATATATTATCTTACAGCACATCCTCAACTTTAACAAACACAACCTATTCACACCAACAATGAAAACAATATAAATGCTGAAATAAATATTAAATGTTGCAGGCAAACCTAAGACTTAAAGTTCATGTATTTATTAAGAGTCATATTTATAAATGTTTTAAGGTAAGAGAGGATAAATATCACTGTATTGGTTAGTTTGGTTTAAACTGTTATCTTTGCTTCCAAAATGACTCAGAAGTTTTTTTTTATCCATGACTATGATTTTAAATGTTCTTCCTCTAAATTTCTCAAATATTTTTCCTGCTCTGACTTTAAATACTAATTTTCTTCCACAACTAACCATCGACTGTCATCACATCTGAGTGAGGAAGAAAAATCTACCATTAAACTGTAAGGAAATATTAATGTTTCTAAACTATATGGACATAAATATTGGGAAACATCATGTCTAAAGCTGTAAGATGTCCTGTTCATGAGGATCTGAGGGAAAAACATTAATATTTCCTTAAAGTTTAAGTAAGATGTGAAGAAAGTAGATTGATTAGCTGAGGTAGAAAATTATTATTTACAGTCCGAACAGGAAAAATATAGAAATTTAGAGGAAGAACATTTAAAATCAGTCATGGATAAAAAATAATAATTTTAGAGAAATTAAGTAAAAACCATTTTACTTAATAAAATATAATAATTTAAACAACAACAAAACCAATGTAATGATATCTATCCCATAATATAAAACTATATTATACATTAGTCATTATTGTTTTATATGCCAGACCCCTGTTAGAAAAGAAACACCTAAATTCAACGTGTCCACATACTTTTGTCCGTATATATAAACATTAAAATTTTCAAGGGTTTGTTGATTATTTTGTCCATTTTGTGGATTATTTTGTCTATTTTTATAAATTTTTGGGATTATTTTGTTGATTATTTGGTCTTTTTTGTTCATTTTGTTGATTATTTCTTCATTTTGTGGAATATTTGTCTATTTTTGGTCATTATTTTGTTGATTATTTTCTTCATTGTGATTATTATTGTGATTATTATTGTTGTCTTCTTTACTCTTTACTCATTGAACACCCAGAATCCCTAACGCATCATCTCAGATCCATCCTCCAGGACTAGAAATGAAGAAAATTAAGAAACTAACCAGTGCAATAATATTTAGATTAGATTCAGATTAGATTAGGTTCAGTTAGTGTACAGTACACTTTCACACACACTAAAATTCAACTCTGCTTTTAAACCATCTCTAGAACATGCAGGAACACACCACACCCTTACCATAGCAGGCGCCCGGGGAGCAAGTGTGGGGTTAAGCGCCTTGCTCAAGGGCACATAAGCCAACAACTTTTGCTGTCAGTCCGTGTAATCGAACCAGCGACCCTTCGGTCACCAGTCGACTCTCCAGCTTGTATTTATCCCATAATATAAAACTATTCTGACATTAGTCATTATTGGTTGTATCCCAGACCCCTGTTCGAAAAGAAACCACCTGAACTCAACGTGTCCACATACTTTTGGACATATAGTTTATAAACATAAAATTTTCATGGATTTGTTGATTATTTTGTTCATTTTTTTTTTTGTCCTTTTTCTTCCTTTTGTTGATTATTGGTCCGTTCTTTGTATCTTGTTGATTATTTTGTTGATTATTTTCTTATTTTTAATATTTTGTCTATTTTTTTTTTTTCATTTTTTGGATAATTTTGTTGATTATTTTGTGATTGTTTTATTCATTTTGTTGATTATTTTGTCTATTTTTGTTCATTTTTTTGGATTATTTTGTTGATTATTTTGTTCATTTTGTTGATTATTTCTTAATTTTAATTATTTTTGTCTATTTTTGTTCATTTTTGGATTATTTTGTTCATTATTTTTTTCATTTTGTTGTCACTTTTGTCCATATCGTGTAAATGATGGGGAAATGTAGGTAACAGGACGTTATTGTAGTTTCTCTGTTGGCCACCAGAGGGCCAGACTATTGCGTTTATCACTAAAAACCTGACTGAATATGTTACAGAACAGGGACCAACAACTTTAAAATATATGTTTTGATCTCATTTCTGCTGTTCTTTGTTTTTGTTTTGGGGTTTTTTTTTTTTTTTTTATCAGTTTTTATAAATAATCTCATAAATTTCAAACAGGAATAAAAATCTGAGCTGATGTTTCTGAATTCAACCTGTATCTGTTTTCATATTTTGTCAGTTTGTCGTTACTGGGAAGATTCTACACACGAACAAACACTTATAGATAAATATTTCATCTCTGCGTAAAAAAGTGAAACACAAAAAAGGCATTTTTGCCATGAAACCGATCCACACATGCAGCGTTTGAGCATCAACGACACGTTCACGTCTTTCGAAAACTCTCCTGTAAAGAGTCTTTTCCTGTTTTATTTTACTAGTGAACGTTTGTTTCAGTGTAAATATTTACTTACATTTCAACGAACGCAAACTGCATGAGTTTCATAAAAAAATAACAAAAAAAACAAAAAAAAAACATACAGCCACTGTTTGTCGGATTGTTCTGGTATAAAAGCTCCTTGAATAAAACATGTAGTGATGATTATTAACTATGATGGAGACGTGGCCTGGGTCTGAGTCTAAATCACATGGACTAAAATAGAACCAGGACAGAGAACATGGAACTATTTATATTTAACATCTGTCGAATGTTCCTGCTGTTAAAGAATCGGAAAAACTGAAAATCTGCTAAAGCTTATGAGGACCATTCGGTTCATTTCGTCTTACTTTGTACATTTTTGGTTTTATTGATTCATTTTGAGTCGTTTTCCTTCAGTTTCTTGGCTATTTGTGTCGACTTACATTCATGTTGTTGATTATTTGGGAGTAGTTTTTTTTCTGCATTTTTGTTAATTTTTCAGATTATTTTATACTTTTTGTCAAATTTTTGTTCATTTAGTTTGTTTGTTTAATTCATTTTTTTGGTTATTTTGGAAATTATTTCAGCATTTTTTCTTAATTTTAGTGATTATTTTGTCCTTTTTTGGTAATTTTGCTGATTATTTTAATATTTTTGTCCATTGTTCATCATCTCATTCCTTTTTATGGTTATTTTTTTTTTTTTTTTTTTTTTTTTTTTTTTTTTTTTTTTTTTTACTTTTCTTAATTTTGTTGATAATTTGGTTCATTTTTTTTTTAAATTTTGTTGAATGTTGTGGGTTTAGTTTCTTGATTATTTTGTTGACTTACATTCATGTTGTTGATTATTTTGGGGGTTTTTTTTATCTGCATTTTTGTAAATTTTTTTGGATTATTTTATTACTTTTTGTCAATTTTTGTTCATTTCGTTGTTCATTTCATTCATTTTTGGTTATTTTGGAAATCATTTGATCATTTTTTTGTTCATTTTGCTAATTATTTTAACATTTTTGTCCATTGTTGTTCATCATTTCATTCCTTTTAAGTTATTTTGTTTTTATTTTTTTTTAGTTATTCTTAACTTTGTTGAGTATTTTGTTCATTTTGGATCAGTTTCTTGATTACTTTGTCGACTTATGTTCATGTTGTTGATTATCTTGATCTTTTTTTTCTCAGTGTTTGTTAATTTTGCTGATTATTTTGATATTTTTGTCCGTTGTTGTTCACCATCTCATTCCTTTTTTGGCTATTTTGTTATTTATTTTTGTTTTTCTAAGTTTTTCTTAATTTTGTTAATTATTTTGTTCATTGTTGTTGATTTTTCATCTTTTTGTTCATTTTCGTGATTATTTTGTCGACTTATATTCACCGTTGTTGAATATCTTGATCTTTTTTTCTCAGTTTTTGTTAATTTTGTTGCTAATTTTGCTGATTATTTGTTCATTCTCTTTGATTTCGTCGGCTCATCGTGGTTACTTTAACACAGTACTCTGCATACGTCACCTGTTTTGTGTCTTGAACACTGTAAGAATCAGAGTTGGCTTTATAAGATCATAGATTATTTACAGATGTTCAGGTTCCATCTGGAATTCATGCATTTATGTCTGAATTATTAATGTGTTCACGTTCTGGTCTGAACATGTCAAACCTCCAGGGTTCAGTCGGTACATGTTCACTGTGTCTCATAAGATTATTCCAAAACCCAACATGGATGAAATATGTTCAGAATACCATTGACAGAACTGAAAAATATCTGATGTAACTAAAGAAAGACTCAAAAACAAACAGTACAGTTTAAAGTTCTGGAACGTTTGTGTTCAAGGTTCAAATAGAAAACGTATATGATGATTTTGTGGAAAATAACAGCAATAATTTCTTGTGTTAAAGTCAGAGATCAACCATATGGTTTTTTTTCAGGGCTGATACCGATTATTAGTACTCAAAGAGGCCGATAACTGATATTTGGAGCTGATATTCATTTGTAGTAAAAGTGAAAATATTGGCGTCAGAATTTGTACAATACGAACTCCAACACTTAACTTTGTTTAAACTTTTAATGCCTTTAAGTCAGGGGTGTCAAACTCATTTTGGTTCAGTTCCATATTTAGCCCAATTTGATCTCAAGTGGGCCAGACCAGTAAAATAATGACTAAATAACCTATAAATAATGACAAATCCAAGTTTTTCTTTTTGTTTTAGTACAAAAAAACCCCAATTAAATTATGAAAATATTTACACTTTACAAAAAAGATGTGAATAACCTGAAAAAACTGAAATTTCATTTGAAAAATTTGTGTAATTTTAACAAAATTATACCTCGACTTATTATTTATACATGTACATTACACACAGTGTTCCGTAAACATTTGGTAACAGGCAGAATATTGTTAAAATTTTGGAGTTTGGAACTAAAATTTGAACAATTTCAACAATATTCCATCTCTTATTATTAACACAACTACAGATCACAGTGGATCCATAAAGGCACAAAACATTTAGTAACAGGCAGAATATTGTTAAAATTGCACATTTCAGGTTGTTCATCTTTGTTTTTATTTATGTATTTATTTGCATTTTATTGTGAAAGAATAGTTTTGTAAATGTAAATATTTTCACAGTGTAATCTTATTTTTTTCAAATAAATTTTTTCGACATAATTTTTCATAAAGAAAATTAATGGTTGTCATTATTTATGGGTTATTGTGTTGTTATTTTGACTGTAGGTCACATTGGTCTGTATGTGGAACTTGAACCAAAATGATTTTGATAACCTGGACTGTTCAGGTTCATTTTTGTACTTTCATCCTGCAGGGCTGGAATGGAACCTTTGGCGGGGGGGCCAGATTTGGCCCCCGAGACGCGTGTTTGACACCTGTGATTTAAGCATATGTTTATTAAACAGCTTTTCAGATTTGCTAAATGTTAAATTTTTTTTTTTTTTTTTTTTTTTTTAAATCTTGGACAATAGAAATCTTTGTTTAAAAAAGAACCGCGTGTGCACCCACCCCCCAGGATTATTTCACTGTCACACCTTGGCATTCGCTCTTAGTCACAATCTAAACCAGTAAGTTTGCAAAGATTCAAGAGGTAGGGAAAAGATAAAAGAACGTTAAGTTTCACTTCCACTTTTGCAGACCTAGAGGCGCAGCTGCATTAGAGCCAAAATAAACCAGTTTGAAACTGATCTCTTATTGGCTGTCGGATTAGAGGAAAAAAGCCTGGTGCCGATTTGTGTCAAAATGCCAAATATCTGCGCTGATAGTCCAATAGTTTTCTTCTCCACTACAGTAGAACTTCGAAGTCAGTGTTTAACGTGTTCCATGACTGAGCTCGTTTTGCGATTTTACTCATTTACAAATCAGTTTTCCCCATTGAAATGAACTGAAATATAATTAATCCATTCCAGCTCCAAAAAAACCAACCAAAAATCTAATCTTTAAAGGCTTTTAAAACAGAAAAAGTGCAGTTACAAAGAAAATAGCAATTATAAAATTAGTATTATTTTATTTTTGTCGATTTTTGTCACTTTGTTGCGAGTCATTTTGTTCACTTTTGTTGATTATTTTGTTCATTCTCTTCGATTTTGTTGAATCTTCTTGGTTCATTTTATTATTTTGCTGACATATTCATACTGTTGATTATTAGATTTTTTTTTTTCCATCTGTTTTTTTTTTTTAACTTTTATATCATTTTTGTCTTTTTGTCAATGATCATCTCATTCACTTTTGTTGATTTTGTTAATTATTTTGTCAAATTTTCCTTAATTTTGTTATTTTATTATGTTGTTTCATTTTGTTGAATCTTTTGGTTCAATTGAGTCTTGATTATTTTGGTTGACTTATATTCATACTGTTGATTATTATGTGTTGTTTTTTTTTTTACAATTTTCGGTTTTTTTTATTGTTCTGTTTTTGTCAATTTTTGTCACTTTGTCGATGATCATTCATTCACCTTTTGTTAATTTGTGAATTATTGTCAATTTTCTGAATTTTGTTGATTATTTTGTTCATTTTGTTGATCTTTTTGGTTCAATTTCTTGATGAGTTGTTGACGTATAGTCATACTGTTGATTATTATTGTTTTGTTTGTTTTTTATACCATTTCTGTTGTTTTTATTGTTTATTTTGTCAATTTTGTCACTTTGTCCATAATCATTTCATTCACTTTTGTTGATTGTTCTTAATTATTTTGAACATTTTCTTTAATTTTGTTGATTATTTTGTTAATTGTGATTGTTCCTGGTTAATTTGTTTCATTTCTACTAAATCAATTATCATTCTCATTCAATTTTCGTCTTCTTACTTTTTTTTTTTCATTTTCATCAACCGGAGGACAAAAATGCCAGATCTTGTGAAGTCAAGTTTTGATCGACAATACTGTGGTTTATTTATTAGTATATTTATTTTAATTTCCGTGTACATGTCTGTATTGGTAACACATCCCACATTTGTGTCGATACAGTTCCCTCCCCCCCCCCCCCCCCCCCCCCCAGTGGACAGTAAGGGAATGACAGGTCAGAGCTCACAGTGTCTGTCCAGTTGTCTTGGTGACCAGTCGTGGTGAAGGTGGGCGGGGATTCCCTCCTCCAATGGGGTGAGAGGATGCTGACGCCCAAACACCTCCAGCGTCCTCTGGACAAACAGAACAGATGTCAGATGTCGTTCAGACACAAACATTCGACCATGTGACCAGTCGCCGTCGTCCTCACCTCGGCAGTCGTCAGGTTCTCTTCTCTGTCTGAGGTGAACAGCAGCTCATAGAGTCTGTGTTTCTGAAACAAACTGAACCGACAGAACCCAGCGTTAGACGACTAGAAGACGCTCAACATTCAAACTGAGACCAGAGGCGTCAAAACCATTATAGTTCAGGTTCCACATTCAGACCAATATGATCTAAAGTGGGTCAGAACCAGTCAAATAACAGAAAGAACCTAGAAATAATGTAAAATCTAACTTTTCTCATGTTTTGATGTGAAAAAAGGTCAAATTACATTATGAAAATGTTTACATCTACAAACTATCCATTAATAAATGTGAATAATATGAACAACCTGACATTTATAAGGAAAAATAAGTGTAATTTTAACAATATTCTGCCTCAGTTATCATTTCCAATGTGCATTATAACGTACAGATCACAGTGGATCTACAAATACACCAAACATTTAGTAACAGACAGAATATTGGTACAAATACACTTGTTTTTCTGAAGACATTTCATATTGTTCATATTTGTTGAGGTTATTTATATTTTTAGTGAAAGGACAACCTTCAGTATCCTGCCCATAGAGGTCCTCTAACCACCAAAAGCACATAATCTGCACAGGGCTGCAATAAGGTCAAAATATTTGCCATGCAGTTTTTTTCAACTTTTTTACAATTGTTTGTATTTCATCATGTATCTTTTTTTTTTCCAATATCCTACATAAAAATCAGATTACTTGTGTTTTGTGTTTTTTTTTTTATCCTGTCATATGTCAATGATTAACATCTACAAAGGTTAATATACATCATTATTATTTTTGGTGCTAGGTCAAATGTTAAATGCTTAAATGTGTCAGTGTGTATTTTGTACTCACTTGGTAGAAGGGTGTTAGTGTAGTGTAGTTAGTGTTCAGAATAACTTACCATCCATAAGTTTTACCCTCCATTTTGCTTCCTCATTTCTATGTATTACAATGTTTCTTTTATCTATTTGTTTACTTCTTTGTATTTCATGCATTATCTGTTTTATCCTCTGCTGTACAGTGTCCTTGGGTGTCCTGAAAGGTGCTTATAAATAAAATGTATTATTATTATTGTTGTTATTATTATTATTATTATTATTATTATTATTATTATTATTATGAATTTAACACTGTTTATAATGTGCTGATTTTAGTGGATGGATCAGAATTTAAAAATAATGCAAAAATCCAATCCAATCCACTTTATTTAAATAGCACATTTAGAAAAACATAAGGTTGCTAAAGTGCTGTTCAATACAAAAAGAGATAAAAAACAAAAATACACTAGAAGACAGAAGCAAGATCACACAATTCTCCCGCTGGGTTAAACCTCAAGGAACAAAAGTGACCTTTAAGATTTAAAAGTTTCCAGAGAAGAACCCGTTTTGACATGGGTGTGGAACTCATTCCACAATTTAGTTGGCAGTACTGAGAAAGCTCGTTCACCTCTTTTTTGCCTTGTTTTAGGAACGACAAAGATAAGCTGATCTGCAGACGTCAGTGCCCAGGAGGGAGCAGACCACTCTAAGAGGTCAGAGATGTACTGAGGTGCTGAACCATTTAGGGACTTAAAAATAAAAAGCTAAATTTGAAATGTATCCTAAAATCAACAGGATGCCAGTGAAGAGAAGCCAGAATGGGCGTGATGAATAACTTTAGAATTCTGACCTAAAACTGTTGGGTTTTCAGCCTAAACCACCACAAAACCATGATTTTCTGAGATGTTTTCCGAGCGTTTCAACATGTGACACCAGTTGGTCCATGGGGCTACAGGTGGTCTGAGGACCAGGGTCTGTTCCCACTCTGACTGGAACACGTGCCCTGCATTTGAACCTGGGTCTGTTGTTTGTGTGTAGATCTCACCATGTGGACGCACACAGTTTTATGGCAGCTTATCTCTGAGGCATGCTGGGGCCCACATGGACCCGCTGCCTCAGATCTTCATTTACAGCACGCAGGTTTGTCTTAATGACTCACGGTAAACCGTACTTTAAATAATCGGATTTGCTTCGACCACGTCAAGGCGCGCCGTTACCTGTTTTCGATGTGACCGATGAGCGCCGTGGCTTCGTCTGTGCTCAGAAGTGGAGAGGCGTTTTCCATTTCAGTAGAGGAGCGGTGGCAGGCGGCGGCTAAGGCCTTCGTAAACTCCAACATGTTCTCCACCAAAGCCATCTGTTTATCTGGAATATGGAGATGAGACACGATGGAGCTGAGACCTATTTAAAGGAATCACCTCCATTAGAGAACACATTTGGTCACATCTTCCTTTAACCATAAAAGGACAACCATTAGAACAGCCCTAAGTGTATTTATGAGTTTTTTTTGCAATAACAGTGTCAGAAAATACCTTTTTTCCCCAATTCTTTTGCACATTTTTTCAGGAACAACTTTACTTTCAATATCTATCCATTAATTATCATTATTATATGTAATAAATGTTTAAAACAGTGTGTTAAAGCAAAAAAGAAAAAAAAAAAAAAAGACTTGCATTTTTTAATCATATTTATTATAAAATAACTGTAAATGGTCACAATGAAACTTTATAAGTTTATAGAAATAACCTTTCAACTATTTCCCATGTGTTCATACATGTGACTTGTTCTAGATCATTGTGTGTCCATGTTCTTCTTCTTCTTTTTGGTTCTTTGGTGTCATTTTTATCCTGTGTGATAGTCTACGCTCACTTCCTGTCTAGTTGTAGACAGAGCCCCTCATTTCACTGACAAAAACATCCATCATCTGATTCAAATACACACACTGCATCTGTGTATGCCCTGGAGTGATGATAATAATAATAATAATAATAATAATAATAATAATAATAATAATAATAATAATAATAATAATAATAATTGCACTTATAAAGCACTTTTCATTCAACAAAATCTCAAAGTGCTACGTAGAAAAGTCCAACAATAAAAAATATATAACTCTGCGTATAGATTTACATATATAAAAATATACATACATTTATATAATATTTACAGCTAAAATACAACCATCAATGAACTATACAAATTGCAAAAATACAGATAAAAACATAAAAAAACATGAAAAAAATGGCAAAACTCCACTAAAACACAGCAAAACACACTTGTAGAATAGTCCAAAACAGCAATATCACTATTATATACAATTATTTACAAAACTTCACCATAAAAAAAACACAGCTAAAACCTCACTAAAATACAGTTAAAAGTAATAACCTGTTTGTTTTGCCCTGCTCCGGTTACTTTATGCTCTGCCCACTTCCACCCCTCCCCTCAGCCAATGTAATGGCCTCTACCCTAATGTGTTACAGAGCAATTGAAACCTCCGATTCTCAGCTTTCAGATGCCATTTAAATATCCTCCACAGCACAAACGGTTAATGAGCTATTGAATGAATGTGAATGTAAACATGTGGCATCGGTGACACAACCATCTTGCATGGACCAGGTGTAACACACAATAACTTCCCCTGGGATTAATAAAGTCTTCTGATTCTGATTCTCACCTCTGATGTTGTCCAGCAGCATGTGAAGTACAGCCATGATGAAGGACGTCTGTGTGGGACTGAAGTCGGCGTCTTTGGCCCAGCAGAAACCACAGACATAGTAATCCAACAGAGCAGCTTCTTTCATGCACACCTGATGGTTCCAGAAGCCCAGAACCTGATTCAGCTCCCTACACACAACACAACATGACACAACAAACATCTGGGTATGAAGTGCCCTCGGTGCAGTATTTTCTACTTACACTTCACTCACAGCTGTAAGGATGAACATTATGAGCAAAAAATGGAGACACTGAGCTGAAATTTTGTTACTTCTTTGTATTTTGACCCATATGGTGCATTATTTAGTCCAACAAAATAACAGATACATAAGGGCTACAGCGCCTGCCAACAGCCTGTTGTACAATCTATGCATGTGTAGGATCAGATGCAGGCTGGGAAGTGGGCGTTGAGCGGCAACAAGTTTAAACACTGCTGAAATTTACACCTCCTTCCACCAAGTGTGTTCCAAACTAATGTCACAGGGGAACATTTAAAGAAAATACAAGTCACGACAAAAACAGCCACAGGGGTTTTTCTTTTTCTTTCTGTTTCTAACACAGCTAGCAGATTACCAGTGACAGATATGACTGTACATGCACAGTGACATGAATCCTCCATACTGCTGTGAAGCACTTTACTTTACGTTAATGAGTAATGACGAGTGATTCTGTGCAGGATGTAACTGAGATGGAAAGCGCTGCCGGTATTTATTTGTCACAGAATTGCACAAAATGGAAGTTTTCCCAGACATGATTGTTCATGTTGTGATTCTTTTTTTTTTTTTTTTTTTTACTTATGTAATGCATGATATGTGCATCTTTATATTAAGTCAAAAGACAGTATAGCAAATGTGACCTATCATACATGACGTTATTTTAATTTCTCCAGCAGTTACTTTGTGCAGTATGGTTTTTCATTCTAATTGTATCATAAATACAAAATATGTAGATCAGCTAAAATTTGCTTAGAGGTCTTATTTCTGTCTTTGTGCATAAAAAAATCAATATAAGTGAATCCCCAAAGGAACTTTGTGTTGGTAAATGCAAGTTATGCAAATTTACAGGATTTCAGTTCTGTTCAACATGTTGATGCTCATATGAACTATGTTTTCAGCTCAAAAATGTCCAGTTTCATCACAATTAATGCTAGATTTTCATGTCACAAATGGCCAAGTTCTATTTTAACTGAATTTACCTGAAAAACAAATATTCTATTCTTTTAGATTCCCCAGTTTTTCTTACCAGATTCTATACTACATATCACATGTTTTATTTTTACAGGTTGCAATATGGAGTATGGTGCTTATGTTACGCCAAAACATACATGAAGAATGCCACACGTCACTTTTTAAATCAACAGTTTTGTAATAATAAGCATTTTTATAAAGAAATAAGAATTCTATATTGTTATTTACTCTTAGTCTGATGATAACTATACAATAAATAATTCTGATCCTAGTTTTTGCACAGGGATCATTAGTGTAAATGGTGACATAGCTGCCGAGCATCAGTATGATGGGATCCACAACAACCATGTCACATCCGTCCACTGACACATTTAGTGTTTTTGTGTCAGCTGGTATTGTTTTAGATCCACAATACTAACATTTATGAAGAAGAGCAGAATTAGCAATAGTAAGTCTATAAGTTTATTCCTAATAAAGTACTGGGACTGACCAGAGCATCATGGGTAATGTCACGTCTGTCCACCAGCAAAAGTTTTCACATACACGTGCTATTCCAAATCCAATATTTAAGAAAATACAGCTTCCACTGTCAAAGAATATCAGTAGTCTGTGCACAAATGGATTAGCATTATTTACACACTTCTATGCATTCCTTACAACTTTTTTTTTTTTTGGACAAAAATGGCCACTCACTTGACCCCCTAAGGAAATTTTAGCCGAGATACAATCCATTTTGTACTAACCCGAAACTGAGTTTCCTCATGCCAGTAAACTGGATTAGAGAAAAAACTAAATTAAAGCACCAGGTGACATTTTAACATATAAAACAGAATCTCACACTCTTTCTGGCACTGAGTACACCATCAAATATTTTACAAATTATAACTCCTACAGGTTTCAGCAGGATCTCTGCATCACGTTTTGGCAAAATTCAAGTATTCATATTACATTTCATAATATATTTCATCCATACTTTATATAAATTCTTCTTCTATCACCTGCTGTATCTTTAGACAGCCAGTTTAGCTAACTGGTTAAGCTAATTTTATACAGAGACTATTAGTTAGAGTGCTTTTTCCTCATTAATGAGCCTTATGAGAATATTGTGTTAATTATATTGATGAGGGATACATAAATTTATAATACATTAATAAAACTGGAAACTAAAGTATTTTTTTCATAAATACCAGTAGTTTCAGTTCCCCGCTCATTTCACTTCCTCATGACGAGATTCTGTTGCGACATCTCGCGAGACTTCATTCCTGATACAGACAAAACACCATGCTTTCATACCTGCCCGTCTTAAAATGTAATTTCAGTATCAGAAAATTCGGAATATATGTGACTCGTGTAAAATGAGTACATTTTTAAGTGTCAGCTCAATTCTGTAAATCACGTTCGTGTCTCCCGTTAGAGTGGGCGGAGCTTTGTAAACCACGTGACGGAAACAGGAAGTCGCTCTCCACTGAACCGTTGTTTTTATTTTTATTTATTGATTTATTTTTGCCTCCTTAGACTTTAACCAAACTTTGACCTTATCTGAGCTCTACTTACGACTGAATCTCGTCCGCAGTTTTCTTCAACAGGACTTTAATCTGTTCGAGCGGGACAGGTTCCCACTGGAGGAAAACAACGACCTCTGGCTTTTAAACAGAGTTTTAAAACAAACAAAAAAAACATCACAGAAGCGTAAAAAAAACAGCAGATACAACCAAAACACTGTCACCAAAAAAAACCCGTTACTACCGAGTCATTACCGGTGGTTTACTGTCGTCTACTTTTGGCCTTTCTTTCCTCTCACGGCGTCTCCCTCCGCCAGACATATTGACGCTCCGGGTGTTACCATGACAACGCCGACACCGCAGGAATCCATAGCAACTCTCTATGAATAGAATAGAATAGGAGTAAGACTACCTTGAATTATTACTTAATATTCAACAAATGAATGCAACATATACTAAAAACTAAAATAAAACAATAAAATGAAAATGAAAATGATTAAATATTAAAGGAAATTATAAATATGTGCACTATGTCACTTACTAATTACATATTAACTATTTCAGCTCAAAAAAATAATGTAATTGAGTACTAAAATGGCTTTAATACTCCCACTGACGAATAAAGACAATTTCCGAGAAGTAAAATACACAACTTTAGATAATATAAACTCGTTGATTTTTAATTCTCCACATAATCTGATAAGATTTGACCAGTAAATAAAGCTTAATGATACTCACATGACTGAGAAATTCCATCTGTAATGAATAATACACATTAATTTGCTGTTTATTTAATGCTCTTGATTCATGATGCAGCAAGATGATGCTTGATGTGATATAAATTTGTTGAAAATTAATTAACATGTGTTCAAATTATTACACGAAAGATAAATAATTTTATGTTGGGTATTTTTCTTCAGTTTTCTCTGTTTCCAATATAATAACCCTTACCTTTAATCTGAGCTTTATGAACATCTACACAATCAGTGAATTAAATACAGGAAAATACTTGACTTTCACTGAAAAAAAGAGCAAAATACAGAAAATAATATTATAATAAATGGTAATTTATCACTTAAGAAAAGTAAAATATAGGGGAAAACTCATTTGGGAACTGAGACAAAGTATCACTGGGTCTTTATGGGTTAATAAACCGTTTTGCTCCACATTTGGGTCAAAGTGTAAATGAGCTGTAGTTAATAAAAGTTTTGTTAAATGTATTTTTTGCCTTTAAAGCACTGATATTTTGCTTTTTTAAATGGAATTCTTCATTTTCCCACATTTCCCTGTGGTCTCCATAAACTGTAAATGCTCTGCTTGGCTCTGAATTCTTCATTCATTCAACTCCACAGGTCCATCTTCACCCCTATTTCTGAGTAATACACCAGAAAGGTGGTTTGGAGCGCTGGCCCTTTAAATGCACATGAGCCACTTCAGGCCCCGCCCCCTCCAGGTTATTGGCTGTGCTGCTCTGTCCCGTTCAACCAACAACTGAACATTCGAGGTAATTATGTCGTACTCGGAGAAATGTTGGTCTGAAGTCTGGACCTTATATGTGCGAATGTCGGGATGGAACTAGTTATAAAACGTAACAAATTAAGCAGGAATTCAAACAGGTTGTAGAAATCCACTGGATTAATATAATGATAAATGAATCTAAAGATAGTTTTGCAGCAGCTGGAGGGTTCAAACTCAAACTGTATGAACTATTAGGGTCCAAATACACAAAGAAATGAAGCACAGACTAAGAAAAGTGGGTTTACAGAAATATGAGCCCTTTAGATAAAGAAAGAAATAATCTGTAATGGATTACAGTTTGGAAGTGACTTGCACAACATTGGTTGCTACTGGATACACATTGACTTTTGTAAAACCATGATTTGCTTGAGCTTTGAATCAGTCCTGGTTCAGATCAAATCAGGTGGTTTTCTCCTGATATTTTTATGTACAACTGTGTTAAAGCACTGATATTTTGCTTTTTTTAAATGGAATTCTTCATTTTCCCACATTTCCCTGTGGTCTCCATAATCTGTAAATGCTCTGCTTGGGTCTGAATTCTTCCTTCATTCAACTCCACAGGTCCATCTTCAACTCTATTTCAGAGTAATGACACCAGAAAGGTGGTTTGGAGCGCTGGCCCTTTAAATGCACATGAGCCACTTCAGGCCCCGCCCCCTCCAGGTTATTGGCTGCGCTGCTCTGTCCCGTTCAACCAACAGCTGAACATTTGAGGTAATGGGCTCCAAGTTTGGACATATTTCAGTCTGGACTACAACCACTGCTGCTGACAAACAATTATGGAGAAATACTGGAGAAATGTTGGTCTGAAGTCTGGACCTGATATGAGTGAATGTCGGGATGGAACTAGTTATAAAACGTAATAAATTAAGCAGGAATTCAAACAGGTTGTAGAAATCCACTGGATTTTTGCCCAAATGAATATAAATATAGTTTTGCAGCAGCTGGAGGGTTCAAATTCAAACTGTCTGAACTACTAGGGTCCAAATACACAAATAACTGAACCACAGACTCAGAAAAGTGGGTTTACAGAAATGTGAGCCCTTTAAATAAATAAAAAAATAAATAATCTGGAATGGATTACAGTTTGGAAGTGACTTGCACAACACTGGCTGCTACTGCAGGGGTGTCAGACTCATTTTAGTTCAGGGGCCATATCCTCCCAATATGATGTGAAGTGGGCCGGACCAGTAAATTAATAACATAATAATATATCAATAATGCCAACTCCAAACATTTCAATGTGTTTTATAGTGAATAAAGTAAAATTACAGTATGGAAACATTTACATCTATAAAGTGTCCTTTTAAAAATGTGAATAACACGAAAACAACCATGAAAAAACACCTGAAACTTATCAAGAACAATAAGTGCAATTTTAACTATATCATGCCTCTGCCTATCATTTGTAAGTGTGCATTACAACTTACAGATCACAATGGATCTGCAAAATACACCAAATATTTTAGTAACTGGCAGAATATCGGTAAAATGACACTTACTTCTCTTAGGACATTTCTAATTTTTCATATTTTTTGGTGAAAGGCTAGTTTGTAAATTTACACAATTTCATGTAATTTAACTTTTTCTTTTTTTACACTAAAACCGAGGAAAAATTTGGAAATGTCAATATTTGTAGGTTTTTATGATAGTATTTTACTGATTGGACCCACTTCAGACTAAAGTAGGGCTTTATATGCCCCCTAAAGGCAAAGGATTTACTAATAAGTTAATATCTTGAGTGTAATTTTTGCATTTCACCAATTCATCCCAGGGGCCAGATTGGACCCTTTGGTGGGCCGGTTTTGGCCCCTGGGCCGCGTGTTTGACACCTGTGTGCTACTGGATACACACTGACTTTTGTAAAACTATGATTTGCTTGAGCTTTGAGTCAGTCCTGGTTCAGGTCACATCAGGTGGTTTTGTGTCGTTTAATGTGTGGGATGGTTTTCGTTCCACTGAAGAATGCCATGATGCCCGTCTGCTGCATGTCTCTGCCTGTAAAACACTGTTTTCTCATGAAGGTTCACAGCCTCAGCGTAGTCGTCTGGCTGGTTTGTGGAGGCGTGTCCTGCCCCGGCTCCGTTTTTTTCCCCCTGGTTTCTGAAACAACAACCTCCTCCTTCAGACCCTCCACACACACTAGAAGTCCTGTGTCCCTGAAGGCAGCACGGGCCTCTGGGACGCCGTCCTCAGCCTCAGCTTCAGCTTCAGCTTCAGCCTCGCTCCTCAAAGGCATCATGTTCTTCAAGTTCATCTGCGCCGTGGTGACCAGGTTGCTGTTCATCCTGGTGTCGCTCATCGGGGTCTGGAGGGTGGTCCGGGTCAAGGAGAACGGACTGTACTGGTGTCTGACCATCCTGTACCTGCCCCTGGTGGTGGAGATGATCCTGACCCTGAGGAGACGACGAGGACACGACTGCAAATGGTACAGTTTATACGAACGGGACACAAACATGTTAGAGGAGGAAAGAGTAGAGTAGAAAGGAGCAGAGTAGAGTAGAAAAGAGTAGAGTAGAAAAGAGTAGAAAAGAACAGAGTAGAGTAGAAAAGAACAGAGTAGAATAGAGTAGAAAAGGCTGCAAATGGTACAGTTTATACGAACGGGACACAAACATGTTAGAGGAGGAAAGAGTAGAGTAGAAAGGAGCAGAGTAGAGTAGAAAAGAGTAGAGTAGAAAAGAGTAGAAAAGAACAGAGTAGAGTAGAAAAGAACAAAGTAGAGTAGAAAAGAGTAGAAAAGAACAGAGTAGAGTAGAAAAGAGTAGAGTAGAAAAAAGTAGAGTAGAAAAGAACAGAGTAGAGTAGAAAAGAACAGAGTAGAGTAGAAAAGAACAGAGTAGAGTAGAAAAGAGTAGAGTAGAAAAGAACAGAATAGAGTAGAAAAGAACAGAGTAGAAAAGAGTAGAGTAGAAAAGAACAGAGTAGAGTAGAAAAGAGTAGAGTAGAAAAGAACAGAATAGAGTAGAAAAGAACAGAGTAGAAAAGAGTAGAGTAGAAAAGAACAGAATAGAGTAGAAAAGAACAGAGTAGAAAAGAATAGAGTAGAAAAGAACAGAGTAGAGTAGAAAAGACTGCAAATGGTACAGTCTATACTAACAGAACACAAACATATTAGAGTCGAAAAGAGTAGAGTAAAAAAGAGTAGAGTAGAACAGAGAAGAGTAGAGTAGAAAAGACTGCAAATGGTACACACTACACCAACCGGGCACAAACAGTAGAATAGAATAGAATAGAATAGAATAATATAGACCAGAATACAATAGAATAACAATATTAATAAAAACACCAATACTTCAGAAAACAAGAGTAAATATAAAATTACAAAAAATAAAAATATGATAAGAAAATAGAAAACACAATTTTACCAAAGCTAAGAATAAAACTAAGTAAAATAATATGAATGTTCACAGTGTTAACAGTCTGTATATCTCAGGTCTGTACACAAATAATGCATTTATATTTGGATAAATATTGAGTAAATATTACATTACTTTTGCGAAACAGTGGATTACTGCACACCTTCTTGCACATATTTGGAGGTGCCTGTGTGAGGGTTCATGGAACTGAAGGTCCATCTGATTTCCCTGCAGGTTTTCTCCGGCCATCTTCCTCTTCCTCATCAGTATCATCCCATCTCTGTGGATTCTGGAACTTCACCACCAGGAGAATAAAGGAGCCAACCCCAGAGTACACAGCACTTTTATATTTAGCCTTTAAATGATCTGACATCTGCACACAAAACACTCAGCTCTACTTATTCTTTTTTTTTTTTTTTTTTTTTTTTTTTTTTAGTGTGTGAAACTGGATTCGACAGAAACTTTTACGAGACTTTTCAGATTCTGGAACAACTCGGCCAATAATACTGAACAGATCCGGGTAAGTTTTAACCCATGAACACCCAGAGCAGCTCCACAATGAGGTTTTTCTCTTCATGTAACCTTTCTGAAGTCATTTATTTTAATACTATCATCTGTATTTTGCATTTTTTCAGTGGAAATCATATCTTTTCCTGTATTTAATTCACAGATCAAGTACATTTTGATTAAAGCTCAGATTAAAGTTGAGGATTGTTAGATCAAAAACAGAGAAAACTGAAGAAAAAGTCACGTTTTCAGTCCAATCTCTCATGAACTGAACACAAACCCAGTGTGTCCATCCACTGTCACTGATCCAACTCCATGGGTTTTACTGGGGAATCAATGTTGTAGAAGATGACGGTGTTTCCATGGTAACTATGGAGCCTCTGATCGTCTAAATGGGTTACATATCTTGTACATTTTTTTAATTAATTTTGTTCATTTTTATTCATTTTATTTATTATTTTATTTGTTTTTGTTAATTTTGTTACTTAATTTGTTTATCTTTCTACATTTTCTTGCCTGTTTTATTATTTTTCTCTTCAGTTTTGATCAATTTGTGGCTTATTTTGTCAATATTACTCATTATTTCATAAATGTATTATTCATTTTTGTTCATTTTGTTGCTTATTTTGTTCTTTTTAACTCCATTTTTTCCACCTCCTTTATTATTTTGTAAAGTTTTTATTCATTTTCTTTATTATTTTATATTCATAAACCCAGTGTGTCCATCCACTGTCATTGATCCAACTCCATGGGTTTCACTGGTGAATCAATGTAGTAGAAGATGACGGTGTTTCCATGGTAACTACAGAGCCTCTGATCGTCCAAATGGCTTACATATCTTGTACATTTTTTTTTTAATTTTGTTCATTTTTATTCATTTTATTTATTATTTTATTTGTTTTTGTTAATTTTGTTACTTATTCTGTTTATTTTTCAACATTTTGTTGCCTATTTTATTATTTTTATCTTCAGTTTTGTTCCATTTGTAGCTTATTTTGTCAATATTACTCATTACTTCTGTTAATTTATTATTTATTTTTGATCATTTTATTGATCTCATTGATTGTTTTGGGGTTTTTTTGTTGCTTATTTGATTCTTTTTCACTTCATTTCAGTAAATTTCTTATTAAATTGCTTATTTTTTTAAAGTTATTTATTATTTTGTAATTTCTACATAATTTTTTTTCATTGTATTTATTGTTTAATATATATATGTATAAACCCAGTGTGTCCATCCACTGTCACTGATCCAACTCCATGGGTTTTACTGGTGAATCAATGTTGTAGAAGATGACGGTGTTTCCACGGTAACTACGGAGCCTCTGAATGTTCAAATGGGTCATATCTTATACATTTTTTATTAATTTTGTTCATTTTTTGGGTCTTTACAGGTTCAGGACGTAAATACTAAAAATCCCATTCATATGGTCAGTAACTCCTGTTGTGAGTTCAGATTATTTGAACGTATGCTCGTTTCTGTTTGACTGACTGCTCCTGTCTTCTGTCCTGTTGCCGTTCCGTGGCCTCACTCGTCTAGACGGAGGCCTCTTTCCTCCGTTAACGCTGGTTCACCTCAAAGGATCCGTTGTAAGGCTGCGGGTGTTTGTTTTTTTTCCCCATATAACCCAAACGCATTCACAGAGACGGCCGCCTTTAATGAAACGGCCCACCCTCAATAAAAACAATTACAAGCCCGACATAAAACGGCTTTTATTTACTGGTATGTGTGTCTGAAACAGGCTCTATATTCAACCCTATTTTCACTAAAAGGCGACAGTTGTTGTTTTTTACTCCGTTCACCTATTTAAAGATATAATTTGTGAGATTAAAGTCAGTGTAAAGTCACGTTTATAACCTGTTACATATGTTAGAAATGAATGTCAACTGTGTTTAATAAATACTGATGTTTCTCACTTTGGAAACAGTGACTCCATATTTAACACTAGAACATGATGAAAACTACAGGAAAAGAACAACACTAGCTACTGTCTGAAACCTGCTGTAATACTTGTAAGGTTCATCGTTAGTTGTTTTTCTTGGGAAGAAAAAGAAGTCGCATTAAATGTGGTGATGGAATTGTTAAGTTTATATCAGGCACTAGTCGCTTTTCCATTGGACATCTGCGCAAAACTTTACCGATATTTACTAAATGTCGAAAAAAAAGTGCGTAATGTCGTTTTTTTCCATTAAAGCACAAATGCGATGATTTGTTTATTTATTATCGCGAGACGACATGTGAAGTCATTCCATAAACATGGCAACAAACGTAAATATGGTGTTGATTTACATACATTATATTCATTATTATTATTATATATTACCCCTCTATCTCGTACTAAATTAAAAATTATTTGGTTTCCTGGTGTGTCCACACATACCGCGACATGTTTCTGTTAAAACTCTTCTTCTTTGCTTGTTGTAATGTCCGTCAACATCCTTTTTTTTGTTCATGTGACTCTAGTTGTGGAAAAAGGTCTTTCCATTGTAGTTTTGCTTGATATACCAATCGCGCTACACCACTAGGCAAAAAAAAACCCTCTTGCCGGCATAAAAACTTTTAATCGAAAAACAAGAGTTTAAATTGTCATTTTTCCATTGGGTAAATTTCAACTTTCAACTTCATTTATCCTTAGGAAAGGAAATTCTGTGTGCAGCAGGGGGTATTTTTATTTGCAAGTTATTTTTGCACAATTTGAGGGTCAATGGAAAAGCGACTAGTGACTCAGAATTTTCCAGAGCAGTAACATGCAGTCTTCTTATGCATTTGTTTTTACCTCCGCCAGGAGGTGATGTGATGATCACTTTGCTTTGTGTGTGTGTGTGCGTGTTTGTTTGTTTGTTTGTCAGCAAGATAACTCAAAAAGTTATGGAGGAATTTTCATGAAATTTTCAGGACATGTTGATACTGGCACAAGGAAGAAATTATTAAATTTTGGTGGTGATCGGGGGGGGGGGGGCACGGGGGCCCACGGGGCCATAACTTTGAGTTATCTTGCTAACAAACAAACAAACAAACAAACATGCATGCACACACACAAAGCAAAGCGATCACAATACCTCCTGGCGGAGGTAAAAAGCTCCTTTGTAGGTAGTTTCATATAAATGTATATTTTGTGAGGTTATTGTTTACCAGAGATGGCAAAGTACACACATCTTTTAGGTGAAGTACTGATATTTGTGTATAAAAATAATAATACTACTGATCCCGGACGAGCCCCCATTTTATGTTATAACATGGTCTATGGCAGGGATGTCCAACGCTGGTCCTCGATGGCCGCTATCCTGCATGTTTTAGATGTTTCCCTCTTCCAGTCCACCTGACGGTCGTTGTCAGGCTTCTGCACAGCTGGATGACAGGCTGATCATTTGAATCAGGTGTGTTGGAAGAGGGCTACATCTAAAACATGCAGGACACCGGCCCTTGAGGACCAGGACTGGACACCCCTGGTCTATGGGAAACCCTGGTGTAGCATAAAAATATAGACTCCCATCACGTCCAGCTCCCATTAAACACCAGTTAGATCAGTTTTGCAGCTACATCTGTAATGCTGTTACTTCTGTGGATAATCGCTGATCTACATATGCTAATGTCCTGGCTTGAACTTTGGACTGATGTTCGGAAATTACACTATGAAGCAGAAACAAACTACTTAAATACCCCTCTGAAATGCTTTAGAAATGAAGTAATGATCCTGTTTTCAAAATGTAAGGAGTGGACAGTTCATTCCTCAGTGTTCAAACCTAAGGAGTAAAAAGCTAACGGTAACATAACTCCTACAGTAGAGTACGTTCCCCATATGACACTAATACCTTCACTTGTGATCCCACCGTTCAGAGTACACCAGTGTTTCCTCTGTGTCTTCACTGGTCCAGGGTGTACCTTCACTGTCCCTGGTCTGTGCCAACGACTGGATCCTGGCTCTGCACCAGATCCTACTGATCCTACTGATCCTGGGGAAGTGGCTCCTTCCGGCCTCGGGGGTCCTGACCAGGAACCAGCTCTCCCAGTTACTGCTCATCTTCGTGGGGACGGCGGCCGACATTCTGGAGTTCACCTCGGAAACGCTGTCGGACATCAAGTGAGTACGAACACAAGGAGAAAAAGAACTGCATTACCATGTTATACACTAGTGATCCAAAAATCTGGATGGTTTTGCTTCCAATCCGTTTTTTTTTTATTAGTTTTGCCGATACTGATCCAATACCGAACTGAAACCAACTTTTTACAATAAAATTTTGATTTAAATGTGAAGCAGTGGTGTTAAATGTGGACAAACTGATGTTTGTGTGGAACAGGGACAGTAGTCCGTCCATGGTCTACATCATCCTGGCCGTGTGGACCTGGAGTATGCTTCAGTTTCCACTGCACTTCTCAGGTACAGTACAACAGTCTATGTTTACCACGAAGGGAAGAGGAGGGTGGGAATGTGTCAACGGATGGACGATGGAAAGACTCTGGATTTGAAGAATAGACATAAAAAGAAAAGTTCTCGCCAAATTTCATGCTAAAACCTGCAACAAAATGAAACCCACCAAACAAAAAAAACAAGTGGTTCCACACACAACAAACTCCGCCCCTCACACATATCGTAGCTTTTTTTGTCATCGATCCTGCTGATGTCATCATGTCTATGCATGTGCTGATGTCAGAATATCAACTGCCTCTATATATGTGACAAGTCTGAAGTGAATTGAACCAAAATTGATGTTTTTATGTTTTTTGCCCATTATAAGTGAATGGGGAAAAAAAAGATTTTAAAAAATTCATTAAAATTTTAACTTTGACCTACTTTTACAAAAATGTAATCACATCTATTCTTTGTCACTGATAATCTATACCCAATCTGGTATGAATTCAACCAATAGTTTTGCTGCTAAAGTGTAAACAATCAAACAAACAAACAAGTGGTTCCACACACAACAAGCCCCGCCCCTTCACACATATTGTATCTTATTTTGTCATCGATCCAGCTGATGTCATCATGTCTATGCATGTGCTGATGTCAACATATAAATTGCCTCTATATATGTGACAAGTTTGAAGTAAAATGAAACAAAATTAATGTTTTTACAGACATTTGAAATTTCACCCATTATAAGTAAATGGGAGAAGAAAAAAATGTAAAAATTAAAAAAATTAAAAAAGAACTTTGACCTACTTTCCCCAAAATGTAATGAAATCTATTCTGGGTCACTGGCAATCTATAAACCAAATGTGGTATGAAATAGTTTTTCTGCTACAGACATGTGAAATTTTGCTGATTATAAGTAAATGGGGAAAAAAAAGATTTTAAAAAATTCATAAAAATTTGAACTTTGACCTACTTTTCCCAAAATGTAATCAGATCTGCTCTGGGTCACTGGTAATCTATAAACCCAGTTTGGTCTGATTTCAACCAATAGTTTTGCTGCTAAAGTGTAAACAAACAACCAAACTGAACCAAAAACAGTACCCCTGTCCTTCTCTTCGGGGGGGGGGGGGGGGGGGGGGGGGGATAATCATTTAGAATCATGTCCATAAGTGTCTGTGGAGGACCTTGCTGACGGTCACCCATGTGTCCGGTCATCCATGCAGTGATGGAGGCGTCCTCAGATGACCTGTCCGAACCCGCCTCCTCCCCGTCCGTCCTGTCCAACCTGCGGGCGGACATCTGGAGCACGGCGGAGGCTCTGTTCATCCAGGACGGGCCCTTCCTGCTGGTGCGACTCACCGTCATGATCTACTTCAACGTGGTCCACCAGATGCTCATCTTCTTCGCCATTAAGAACTTCCTGGTGGTCATTCTGAACATCTACCGGCTGTCGGTCCTCATCTGCGACACCAAGGCCTCCTGATGTGAACATCTGCCCTGGGGGTGCAGGGGTCACTGAGGGAGGGGCCACTGCACCATCAGGTCCAGGTTTTCTGGAAAACAGACGTTCATTCAATCACACAGACTTTGAAACAAAAAATATGAAACACCAACACTATGTGGACAAAAGTATGTGGACACGTTGAATCCAGGTGTTTCTTTTCTAACAGGGGTCCAGGATACAAAATAATAATGACTAATGTCAGAACAGAGTTTCAACTCCTGTCAGTGTTCATAAAACTGAAATAAAATCAGTGTACCTCACATGTCTGAGTCAGGAAGTCCTCTGTTTGGGGAAAGAATCTCCACATGCACTGTAAAAACAAAAACCCATAAAAAAAAAAACAAAAAAACCCCCCCAGTATTATTCTGGCAGCAGGGGTGCCGAAAAATACTGTTACATAATGGAAAATAACCATCTCATAAAAATATGGTAATTTTCCGTAATTAAAATACAGTTTTTTGCCCTAACTTTACATGAGATTTTGCTTTTTTTTTTTTTTTTTTTTACTTTTTAATGTTTAATAAAGAATATTTTCATGTATTAAAACAATCAAATTACCTGTAAATATATATATAAATAATTTTCAATGAGACTAAATTGTATAATCCACTGATAAAAACTGTATTTGGACAGTTTATCAGTGCTTATACATGTTATACATTCACAAAAATACATTTATTCAACAGTTTTGTTGTGAAACCTCCTGTAATTACACAAGATATTTGTCAATTAACAAACAAGTCTGGTTCAACTGACAGAACTAATACTTCTGTTACCGTTAACTGTCAGTAATTTTATCTGGTTTTAATTTTTTTTTACAGTATTAAACTTTAAATTAACAGTTTAAATTTCATAAATAGAAGAGAAATATTTGTGAAATTATGATACATTTGCAAATGTATAGGGTGGGGAAGCAAAATGTACACTATTTTGAGGCAGGGATTGAAAGACAGTGTATGACCAATTAGTTTATTGAAAGTCATGAGAATTTATTTGCCACAAAAAAATGTCCATAATAGAAAATGTTTTTATTCTATGTGTCCTCCTTCTTTCTTAATAACTGCCTTCACACGCTTCCTGAAACTTGCGCAAGTGTTCCTCAAATATTGGGGTGACAACTTCTCCCATTCTTCTTTAATAGTATCTTCCAGACTTTCTGGTAATAGTTTTGCTCATAGTCATTCTCTTCTTTCCATTATAAACAGTCTTTATGGACACTCCAACTATTTTTGAAATCTCCTTTGGTGTGACGAGTGCATTCAGCAAATCACACACTCTTTGACGTTTGCTTTCCTGATTACTCATATGGGCAAAAGTTTGTGAAAAGGTATGGATAATAGTGTTAGGTATGATTATGACATCAGTATATGTTTGGGTTCAAAACAACTGACGTAGTGCCTGCTGAGAAAAAAACAAAAAAATGTTCATTGTAAATTTGGCTTCCCCACCCTGTATTTTAACTGTATTTTTCTATGAAAAAAAAAAAAAAACTTTTAAAAATGGAAATTTTTATTGTTATTCACAGTTACAGTTTTTTCATGTTATTTTACATTTGACGTGTAAAAATCACCTTTTTTTCAAATTACCATATTTTTATGAGATGGTTATTTTCCATTATTTTCCAATATTTTTTGGCACCCCTGCTGCTTGAATATTACTGTTGTTTTTTTGTTGTTGTTGTTTTTTTTTTACAGTGTATTAGAAAAAACCCCGAAATGACATGTTCATAGGATTGGTTCAAGTCAACATATAGTTTTTCAGAAATAAACTTTCTATTCGGTCATTTCCATTGTGTAACACATAATGCATCAATATTTTAAAAATGAACCTTTTGTTTTGGTTTGGTTTTTTGTTTTTGTTAATGGAGAAAGTTGGTAGTTGTAGTTGGGTTTGTTTGTTTTTTTTTTGTTTTTGTATATATGTAAAAAAAAAAAAAAAAAATCATTTTCAATTGATTTGTCTCATATGATACAGTATTTTTATTGCTCAATTCCTGTGAAACTTCAAATAAACAAAGGTTGGGAAAAAAAAAAGAAAAAAACAATCTTCGACAGCGTGTGCTTTGTTTTGGAACTATTGAGGCTTGACACGAACCACGTGATCACCGTAGTGACGTGACGCAACTCTCTCTCTCTCTCTCTGCTCCTCGGGTTAAACCCCACCCCCATCCCTATCCCCGCCTCCGCTGCCTCACGTGCCTCATGCGCGCCCCGTTCTCCCCGCCCCTCTCTGCGTGCGTACGTAACATGCGGCACATCCCTGCGCGCAAATGGAGCGCAGCCACTCAGCGCGCTGACCTGGATCGGATCGGACCGGATCGGAACGGGTCTGAGAGGAGCCCGTCACAGGTAAGTCAGCTGCGCGTGCTCCTCATCACACATCACACTCATTTATTCTGGGTTTGGTGGACGCGCGCACGGACACGCGCATCCGCCTCCATCCACACACGCGCAATTCAGCTCATTTCAGCCTTTCTGTCATTTCTGGTGTTAATTAAACCCAACTAGTGTCATCAGTGCGTAAAAATGTCAGAAACGTGACCATCCTCATCCTCCTCCTCATCTTCATCCTCCTCCTCCTCATCCTCCCACTCTTATGTGTCAGACCCAGACCTGTCACCAGACCCACTGATCCGGCTCCGGGCCACATGATCCGGCTTTTGTCCTCCCTGTCCTGGTCCTCAGTCATGGAGCCGGTACCGGGTGGAGGCCGTGGAGGATGGGGGAGGATGCAGGGGATGGAGCAACCGTGGAGCCGGAGCCCCACCGGCCTGTAGACCAGGAGCGCACCCGGAAAAGAGACGCGCAAAGCGGATACGGATCCAAGCTTGTACCGCTACATGGACCCGGAGGACGAAGGGTTCCGAAGATCACGACTGAAGAGAAACTGCACCAAGGCTCATGGTAAGACACTTCTACCGAGTTCTGCCGGAGGAAAACAGCGGATATGAGCTGCAGTCACATTTTTATGGGTTAAGGTCACCAGAAGATGCCTTTCAGACTTTAAAATATATAAATATATAGTAAAAAAAACAAAAAACAAAACAAAACCTTGAGGTTTCCCACTTAACCCATACAGACCCAGCGCTACTTTTGTGACAGTTCCAAGATTAATTTTTCTCTCTATATAAGTGATTTATCACCATTTATTATAAAATTATCCTCTATATTTTGCATTTTTCACTGGAAATCATGTACTTTCCTGTATTTAATTTCCTATATTTGATTTAGACGTTCATAAAAACTCAGAATTCATTCAAAGGTTTTTATAAAGGTTAATGTCTCTATAAGCTGCCTTTCAGAACCCAAATGTACCAAAAAAAAAAACCTTGAGATTCTCCACTTAACCCATACAGACCCAGTGCTACTTTTGTGTCAGTTCCCAGATTAATTTCTCTCTATATAAGTGATTTATCACCATTTATTATAAAATGATCCTCTATATTTTGCATTTTTCACTGGAAATTGTACTTTCCTATATTTAATTTCTTATATTTGATTTAGATGTTCATTAAAACTCAGAATTCATTGAAAGGTTATTGTATCAAAACAGAAAAAATATAAGAACTAGAAAAGCACTCGGAGAGCGCAGACCCCCACCCCCACCCCATCACCACCAAAATGTAATCATTTCTTCCTTGTGCCAGTATCAACATTTCCTGAAAATGTCATGAAAATCCGTCCAGAGCTTTTTGAGTTATCTTGCTAACAAACAAACAAACAAACAAACAAACAAACCAACAAACAAACCCTGGCAAAAACATAACCTTCTTGGTGGAAATAAAAATACTGTGATAATAATGATAACCGTGATAATTTTGGTCACAATAACCGTGATATGAAGTTTTCATATGGTTACATCCCTGTTCACAAATCAAAATATCGATCCTTTTGATACTTCAGTCATTTGAGGTAGCGTAGATCAGAAACAGCTAAACTACTGCGAATTTGTCGAAATGATGCGCGATTTTTTTTTGGAACTACTTCTTCTTCCGCCTGGGTAAGTGTGTACTGCGTCACGCTTCTCAGTCAGATAACTCTGACTCAGTCTGTGAAAAAACAAAAACAAAGGCAGAACAGAACAGGACTCGTGTGTGGAACTCTTTTAGCTCCAAACCGCCGAGTAGACGATTAATATGAAAGTCTTCATTTTTATAAGAGTTCTTATTAATTAAACAGTAATTACTCTCATGTCTTGTATTCTTTATAAAGTCATGATTTGAAATACACTACTTTTAAAAAAATGTTTTTCTGATATTAAGTATGTTTGTACAAAGTATCGGTATCGGACCGGTATCGTCGATATCAGCCTGAATTTTACTCGGTATCGGATCAGAAAAGAAATCCGTGGTATCGAACATGACTAATAATAACACAAAATGATGACACTACTGAAATGTAAATGTAAAAACTAAACACTCTCATAGACTATGTTTCCACCTCTGATGAAGACACTCACAATGATAGTGATGTCATCAGTGACATCATCAACCAGATGATTAAAGGGGCGGTTCCCCCAAAGTAACAAATGTGAGATGGAGACGCCATGAATCCATGTTTTATCCTCAGTTCTGTCTCTGCATCTGCAGTTTTAGTCACGAAAACACAAAAAAAAATCACACAAAAGCACTTAAACTGTTATAATTAGATATCACGTGTTATCGTATGGAGCTGCTGTTATTATGTTGGCTTTGGGAAACGGTTTTAGGGCCGCAGGGTCCAGTGAAGACCTGATTATTGTGATTATAACCTGTGTGATTTGGGATTTTAGTCGACTCGAGCAGATTATAGATGAAGTCAGGGATTCAAACCTGCACAAAATGCTAAAATTCATTGGTGCTGCATGTTTTCATCAGTATCTAGTTGTGTTCAGTGCTGCTGGTTCCCAATATTCACCAAAAAAAACAGAGATTGTGTTGATTTTTGTCTATTTCTGCCATAAAATCACATAAAATCTCCATATATCTGCAGTTTTTGTGACTATCCAACTGCTCAGGCTGGAATTATTATTGTAATTTGACAAACTTGAAGCCAAGCTCAGGAAAATATATTAAATTAATGCAATTAATTTTGTAAAATTGCAAAATTGAGATTATTCTGGTGACTATTTGAAGTCTGTTCAGAATGCAGCCTGTTTTTCTCTTGTAAAATAGTAACTGTGAACGTGTCTCTTCGGTCACAGGTGGTGTATAATTTTAGCAAAGGTAGAATTTTTAAGTTCACGGAGCCAGAAAACATTTCATGAAAACTGTATAATTGTCCTTAATTATACTAGGAAAAAACCTAATTAGATTTTTACGGCACAAAAACACTGATTTTACGTCTGAAAAGTGTTAAACTTATTTAATTTTCTGTCTTATTACACCTGAACGCATCATGTTGTCACTCAAAAAACAAGCGCATGATTAAAGTTCAACTCTATTGGGATAAATATCATTGCATTGGTTAGTTTGGTTGAAAGTGTTTTCTTTGTTTCCAAAATGCCTCAGAGATGGTTCCGACTGTTTTTTTATATGTATTATTATTTTTTGCCTTCTTGAATTTGCATTTCTATATAATTTTGTGCAAAGAAGTCATTAGTAGCAATCAGGAAGCTTGTACCATTTCCATATTTGGAATGAAAATAAATAAATAAATAAATAAATAAATATTATAAGAAAATGAACAAAAATAAAAGCTAAATCCATATGTATGCTTTGGTTTTGCATCTTTTACTGCATTTTCCAGCTCCAGTGAACCTTGTGCTTCCTTCAGTTTCCACTTAAACCTCAGAATCGTCCTCTGACCTTTACTGTGATAATCCTCGATAACCCACTTCCTGTTTTACACAAACACCTCAGGCTTTTTTTTTTTTTTTTTTTGCATCTTTTCCATATGTGAGCGTTTGTTAGACTGTAATGTGCCAAAGCAGTCACTGGAAGAACAGAACACCACTGGGTTCCATTCCATAACAACACATATAAACTATGTGGACAAAAGTATGTGGACACGTTGACTTCAGGTGTTTCTTTTCTAGCAGGGGTCTGGGATACACTGTAAAAAAAAATCTGTAATTTAACAGAATTTTTACCGTTTATTTTACAGATTTTTCCTGTATTTTTAAGATACAGGAAAATATTGATGAAATGACAAAAACAGACTGTGATTTTACATGTCAAATGTAAAATAACATGAAAAAACTGTAACTGTGAATAACCAGAAAATTTATATTTTTTTAAAGAATTTTTTTCTTTTTTCACAGAAAAATACAGTTATAATACATTTGCAAATGTATCGTAATTTCACAAATACTTCTTTTCTATTTGTGAGGTTAAACTGTTAATTTAAAGTTTAATAGTGTAAAAAAATAAATAAATAAAAATAATAAATAAATAAATAAATAAATAAATAAAACGAGATAAAATTACTGAAAATTAACCATAACAGAAGTATTTGTTCTGTCAGTTGAACCAGACTTGTTTGTTAATTGACAAATATCTTGTGTAATTACAGGAGGTTTCACAACAAAACTGTTGAATAAAAGTATTTTTGTGAATGTAGAACATGTATAAGCACTGATAAACTGTCCAAATACAGTTTTTATCAGTGGATTGGACAACTGAGTCTCACTGAAAATTATTTACATATATATTTATAGGTAATTTGATTGTTTTAATACATGAAAATATTCTTTATTAAACATTAAAAAGTAAAAAAAATAAAATAAAAATCTCATGTAAAGTTAGGGCAAAAAAATTTATTTTAATTATGGAAAATTACTGTATTTTTATGAGATGGTTATTTTCTGTTATTTAACAGTATTTTTTCGGCACCCCTGCTGCCGGAATAATAACGTTTTTGGCTGTTTTTTTTTTACAGTGTACAAAACAATAATGACTGATGTCAGAATATAGTTTTATATTATGGGATAAATATCATTGCATTGCTTAGTTTGGTTTAAATTGTTATCTTTGCTTCCAAAATGGCTCATGGATGATTTTTTAAAACTAATTTCCCATTATATTTTAAGGAAATATTGATGTTTTTACCTCGACTCATGAACAGGATATCTTACAGTTATAGCCATGATGTGTCCCAATAGTTTTGTCTATATCGTTCATTTACTCAAAGCTAAACGCTAGCTAACATTAGCTAGTTTAGCGCATCCTCGCTAGCAAAGAATGAAAAAAAAAGTCTGAAAACAATCTTATTAGTGCTTTTTTTTAATGATTAAAATGTTGTTTTTTTTTAACAATTTACAATATTTATTCTGTGACAAAATATACACTATATGGACAAAAGTATGTGGACATGTTGAATTCTATTAGGGTTAGAGTTAGTTTTGATAACATAACCTTTGAATTTACTCTGAGCTTTAATGAATATCAGCATGATCAGTGAATTAAATATAAGAAAATACATGATTTACACTGAAAAACTCCAAATAAAGAGGATAAAATTACAAAAAATGGGGATAAAACACTTAAGACAGGTTAAATATAGTAGAATTGGGAACTGCTGCTGAAGTAGTCCTGGGTCTTTATGAGTTAAATAAAGATATTAAAGAGAGAAACAAGGAATAATTTAATGTCAATCTAGTGAAAAATGTATAAATACTTCAATCATTTATCAAAGCCTTCCCGTCTGGAGCTAAAACTGTCCCAGAGGAAACACTGCAGTGAATAATGAAGGCGGCGAAAAGCCGTAAAACACTGATATTTGGTCTTTGATGCTGGTTTTTCCCTGTAAAACCGTGGGCAGTGAATGCACCGCGGCCTGCACTGGGATGTGTGCTGCTGTAGTTTTTCATCTGAACGGATCTGCGAAGGATTTAAATCAGTCACGCTGGGTCTAATAGACGGGTTTGTTCAGCCGAGCGAGAGCAGAGAGAGAGAGAGAGAGAGAGAGAGAGAGAGAGAGAGAGAGAGAGAGAGAGAGAGAGAGAGAAGAGAGAGAGACGAAGAGGAAGATGACGATGAAGATGAAGATGTGACAGCGTCTCCAAAATACAAAGCCTGAGAACACAGAGGAAAGGAGAGTTGACGCTGTCGTAAAGACGGAGACCACTTAGCTCCTGATCGGTGAATCTGAGGCCGGAGTTCTGCAGATATTCTGGGGGTGGGGGTGGGGGGGGGGGGGGGAGGGGGTCGGGGGGGTCAAGTCTTCACACTGAGGTTATAATAGTTTTGGATTTTTTATTGTAGTTTAGTTTTATTTAGTTTGGGGGGTGGGGTGGGGGGGGACATCAGGTCTTCACACTGAGGTTATAATAGAGGGTCTGCAGGTGATGTCAGCGCTGGTGGAAGTCACTGTGGCTCCGCCCACTGAGAGGAAGAAAGAGGAAGATGAGTGACAGCGATGGCTTCAGTACTGTCTAAACTGAAGAACAATATTTCAAAATCATCAAAAATGGGGCAGAGCTGTTGTGAGACTGATTGTCTTTTCAGGTTCTTAAAGCAGTGGGAGCTATCGTTTACAGACACTGAAAGACAAAGAACACAGAAGGACATGGATCCACAAATCCAGGAAACCAAACCCAGATCTGTGGGTCCTGTTTGGGGTCAGCTAACATTCACTGATGCTGTATTTTTGGGTCCAATCAGACCTGAAATGACCGATTGTTCTGGCTAACGGTCCTTCTTAGTGCAGCTCTTGGTTTCATGATCAGATCTTTCATGGTTTTTGTCTCATTTTGTGATTGTGAACCTTGTGCTCCTACATGATTAGTAAACTAACTGAAACTGAGGCTAACCTAGTTAGCTTACGGCCGACAGAACATAAGCTATTATCGTCTGTCGTCCGTTACAAAACTTTCAATCGTCTTTTTCTCCCAAACTCCAGTTCTGATTGACTTCAAACTTGGTATACCGCTTCTGTATGATGATGGCAACACAAGGGATTAAAATTATTTGGATCCAGATCTGATTCTGGATTTGGTGCGACTTTAATAATGTTCCCATTTTAACAGATAGGAAGTGGATGGATGCAATAAATCAGTATCAATGATATCAAGTGTGAATTGGAATTTTTTACAGATCTGATTGGAATATGAGCAAAACATGGACTATTTCTGTAATAGAATAAATACACAGAACTGGGGGAGAATAAATGGATCTGGACACATTTCCCAAAGCTTTTCATTTGGCCGGTAAGATACAGGGCCACTGGTCTGATTTTTATTCAAATACGGAGGAACTGGAGAATAAAACTATGACAGAGTATTAGGACCACAGAAGAAAAGAAAAACACTGGGCACTACCAGAATAAAGTCATAAAATATGGAGATAAAACCTGTAATTTTATGAGAATAAAGTCGAATACAAAAAGAATCACAATGTTATGAGAATAAAGTCGTAGTTATAAAAAAACTCAATTTAACAAAAATGTCATTCGATTATGAGATTAAAGTCGTCATATTCTGACAGTAAAACCATAATATTATCAGAATAATGTGTTCATTTAAACCAGGTGGTGTAAATCTGCTAATTTCCCAGAATCCAGTGGGGCCCTGCTGGTCCACAGCAGTAGTATCTGTGTTGGATAAAGGACTGGATCTGAACTGGACTCAGTAAATCTGCTCAGTCCCAGTAGATCATGTGTATATTCACTGGGGTCAGTCCACGCTGGACTGGAAATGACCTTTGGATCAGCTGGTTCTGGTCCTAGTTTTGGATCCTTTGGATCAGCTGGTTCTGGGCCCTAGTTTTGGAGCCTTTGGATCAGCTGGTTCTGGACCCTAGTTTTGGACCCTTTGGATCAGCTGGTTCTGGGCCCTAGTTTTGAACCCTTTGGATCAGCTGGTTCTGGGCCCTAGTTTTGGAGCCTTTGGATCAGCTGGTTCTGGGCCCTAGTTTTGGAGCCTTTGGATCAGCTGGTTCTGGTCCTAGTTTTGGACCCTTTGGATCAGCTGGTTCTGGGCCCTAGTTTTGGATCCTTTGGATCAGCTGGTTCTGGTCCTAGTTTTGGACCCTTTGGATCAGCTGGTTCTGGGCCCTAGTTTTGGATCCTTTGGATCAGCTGGTTCTGGTCCTAGTTTTGGACCCTGGTTGTCAGTCCTGATGAAACCTTGTATATTAGTTTCAGGTCCAAATAGCGCTGACCCCCTCCCCCCTGGATCAGGTCTGGATCCTCCATGTGGGTCCACATGTCAGTGTTCATGGACCACTTGTTCTTTGGTCGCTCGTACAGATCCATGTCCAGTCCAACTGTCCTTCATTTAATTTCAGATTTCCCATGGTCCTTTGCTCTGGCTGTGTTTACTGCTATACTCCGTCATGTTGAGCAGGTTGGTTTAAGACAGTCTGACTGACTGAGAGGGGCGTGGCCTGGGGGGTGGGGGGCGTATGTGCAGACCCTCTATAGTTTTGGATTTTTCGTTCTAGTTTAGTTTTATTTAGTTTGACTTTTTTTCTCTGATTCAGTTAGTTTGAATTTGTTTTGACAGCAGGTTTGTTAGTTTTTATTTGTTTTCTTTTTTCTAAATGCATGTCTTATTTTAGAGCGGGGGGGTAGGAGCAGCATTATGGCCTGTCTTTGGGTCAGTTTTAGCTGTTGGCTTTTTGGTTGGATTCTGGATTTGGGGCTCTTCTGGGACACTTATGACTATGTTTTGGAAGTCCACATTTCTAGTTTTGGGTGGACGTTGGCCTTCTTTTGGCCTGTCTTTGGGTCAGTTTTGGATACTTTTTGGCTGGATTGTGTGGATTTGAGGCTTTTCTGGGACAATTATGGCTGTTTTGGAAGTCCCCAATTCCTTCTGGGTGAAAGTTGGCTCCCTAATGGTTTGAGTTTGGCTGGCCTAATTTGGGCCATTTAGGGCCCATACATCCACCCAGAACTATGACAAAATGGAAAACCAGTTTTGGGCCGAATTTGAGCCATAATGATTTTGCTATCTGGGTAGTTTTAGTTTAGTTTTAGTTTAGTTTTAGTTCAGTCGTGTCTTTTCTCTTCTTCTCTGTCGTCGTATTCAAATAAATCCCAGAAAAGGACTCTGCTGCTTTCTCCCAACTTTAGTCTCCATGTTTCCAGGTAGAGTTTGGACCAGAAGACGACTGGAAACCACAAGTGAACACAAGTGACGAACTGTTAAGTGTCGTATGGTGCCGCTAGCTAAAATTGCTTAAGCGAAATAAATCACTTTCATATCATTCCGACATTGACAAAGATGAAAATGAAGGGAATTTTATCCATAATTTTTATGTTTTAGTTTTGTAAACACACAGTACAGTTTCAGTTAGTTATTGTTTTTTTCTTTTAATTGTAGTTTTTATTTATTTCAGTTAACAAAAAGGTTTTTTCAGTTCTAGTTTTCGTCATTTTGTTAGTTTTCGTTAACGGTAATAACCTCGGTCCAGTCCGGCTCACCAAAGGGTCTGATCTGGTCCTTGGAATGAATGTGTGAAATGCAAAACGTTAAGGGTTAATAAGAGGATGATGGCTGATTTTTGTCAGTTTATAGAAAGTAAAAACCAAAACAGTTGTCTAAATGTAAGGAATCTCAAGAAACGCAGCAAAAACAAATGTGTGGCTTTTCTCTGGTCTCAGGGAGGTGTTTCCTGTGAATTCCACAGATTCATGGACAATATGCGTCTGCTCCAGGTTTCTGCTGTTAAAGGTAGTTTTTCCTTCCACTGTCACCAGTCACCAGTGTTTGCTCCTGGAGGATTCTGTTGGGTTTCTGTAAATGGGCTTAGAGTCTGGTTTGGACCAACTCTATATATAAAGTGTCAGGAGGTAAGTTTTTTGTTGCGATCTGGCGCTATATAAAAAAAATTTGATTGATTGAGTGATTTAATTGGTTTTCCCCTGTAAGTCGCTTTGGAAAAAAGCGTCTGCCAAATGCATAAACATAAACATAAACATGATAAACGTGTGTTTGTTGCAGTTGTGTTTAATTCCAGGGCAGATGAATGCTGCTGCAGCTTCCATCAGAGGAAAGGCTCTTGTCTGAATGCATCGGTGTCTGAGGTCAGATTGTGTGGATGGTTGATCTGATTTCATGTTTCTGAGGCTGTGAAATCCCTGTTTCCATGTTTTACATGTTTAATGATGTGCACCGAGTTATTTTAAGACTGTGATGTCAGAGCAGTTCAGCAAGCACTACCACTACAGAGAGGAGGAGGAGGAGGAAGAGGAGGAGGAGGTGAAGGAGGAGGAGGAGGAAGAAGAGGAGGAGGAGGAGGAGGAAGAGGAGAAGGAGAAGGAGGAGGAAGAGGAGGAGGAGGAGGAAAAGGAGGAGGAGGAGGGGGAAGAAGAGGAGGAGGAAGAGGAGGAGGAAGAAGAGGAGAAGGAGGAGGAAGAGGAGGAGGAGGAAGAAGAGGAGGAGGAAGAGGAGGAAGAGGAAGAAGAGGAAGAGGAGGAGGAAGAAGAGGAGGAGGAGGAGCAGGAGCACAGACTGAGGTCTGCTCCTCAGACTGTTTCCACTCTGGTGTTTGTCCAGAAGGTTCAGTCGTTCCTGTTTTCAGTCGTTCCTGTTTTCAGTCGTTCCTGTTTTCAGTCGTTCTTGTTTTCAGTCGTTCCTGTTTTCAGTCGTTCCTGTTTTCAGTCGTTCCTGTTTTCAGTCGTTCCTGTTTTCAGTCGTTCTTGTTTTCAGTCGTTCCTGTTTTCAGTCGTTCCTGTTTTCAGTCGTTCCTGTTTTCAGTCGTTCTTGTTTTCAGTCGTTCCTGTTTTCAGTCGTTCTTGTTTTCAGTCGTTCCTGTTTTCAGTCGTTCCTGTTTTCAGTCGTTCTTGTTTTCAGTCGTTCCTGTTTTCAGTCGTTCCTGTTTTCAGTCGTTCCTGTTTTCAGTCGTTCCTGTTTTCAGTCGTTCATACAGACCCTCATGTCCTGAACCAGTGCAGTTAGTTTTGAACAGATTCTTTATAGTTCTGTTAAATTGTCTTAAATATGTGCGTATCAGATGTGATACTGCAGGTAAATACGGTACTTTATACAAACACCCAATGTATCAAATGTGATACAAAAATATATCATAAACAAAATGACATGACAAAAGTTTGGATTTTGTTTAAAGGTCTGATAAATGTCTCAGCTCCAAAAATTCTCATTTTTATTACATCTGCCAGGAGGGACTGGGATCACTGTGTGTGTTTGTGTGTTTGTTTGTGTGTTTGTGTGTGTTTGTGTGTGTGTTTGTTTGTGTGTTTGTTTGTGTGTGTTGTTTGTGTGTGTGTTTGTTTGTGTGTGTGTTTGTTTGTGTGTGTTTGTTTGTGTGTGTGTTTGTTTGTGTGTGTTTGTTTGTGTGTGTGTTTGTTTGTGTGTGTTTGTTTGTGTGTGTGTTTGTTTGTGTGTGTTTGTTTGTGTGTGTGTTTGTTTGTGTGTTTGTTTGTGTGTGTTTGTTTGTGTGTGTGTTTGTTTGTGTGTGTTTGTTTGTGTGTGTGTTTGTGTGTTTGTTTGTGTGTTTGTTTGTGTGTGTGTGTGTGTTTGTGTGTGTGTTTGTTTGTTTGTGTGTTTGTTTGTGTGTGTTTGTTTGTGTGTGTTTGTTTGTGTGTGTTTGTGTTTGTTTGTGTGTGTTTGTTAGCAGGATAACTAAAAAAGTTATGGATGGATTTTCATGAGAATTTCAGGAAGTGCTGATACTGGCACAAGGAAGAAATGATTAAATTTTGGTGGTGGTGGGGGGGGGCAGGTCTGTCCTGGTGGAGGTGGGGGGGGGGGCAGGTCTGTCCTGGTGGAGGTGGTGGGGGGGGCAGGTCTGTCCTGGTGGTGGTGGGGGGCAGGTCTGTCCTGGTGGGGGGGGGGGCAGGTCTGTCCTGGTGGAGGTGGTGGGGGGGCAGGTCTGTCCTGGTGGAGGTGGGGGGGGCAGGTCTATCCTGGTGGTGGGGGGGCAGGTCTGTCCTGGTGGAGGTGGGGGGGCAGGTCTGTCCTGGTGGTGGTGGGGGGGCAGGTCTATCCTGGTGGTGGGGGGGCAGGTCTGTCCTGGTGGAGGTGGGGGGGCAGGTCTATCCTGGTGGTGGGGGGGCAGGTCTGTCCTGGTGGAGGTGGGGGGGCAGGTCTATCCTGGTGGTGGGGGGGCAGGTCTGTCCTGGTGGTGGTGGGGGGGGCAGGTCTGTCCTGGTGGAGGTGGGGGGGCAGGTCTGTCCTGGTGGTGATGGGGGGGGGCAGGTCTGTCCTGGTGGTGGTGGGGGGGCAGGTCTGTCCTGGTGGTGGGGGGGGGGGCAGGTCTATCCTGATGGTGGGGGGGCAGGTCTGTCCTGGTGGTGGTGGGGGGGGCAGGTCTGTCCTGGTGGAGGTGGGGGGGGCAGGTCTGTCCTGGTGGAGGTGGGGGGGCAGGTCTGTCCTGGTGGAGGTGGTGGGGGGGCAGGTCTGTCCTGGTGGAGGTGGGGGGGGCAGGTCTGTCCTGGTGGAGGTGGTGGGGGGGCAGGTCTGTCCTGGTGGTGGGGGGGGGCAGGTCTGTCCTGGTGGAGGTGGGGGGGCAGGTCTGTCCTGGTGGAGGTGGTGGGGGGGCAGGTCTGTCCTGGTGGAGGTGGTGGGGGGGCAGGTCTGTCCTGGTGGAGGTGGGGGGGCAGGTCTGTCCTGGTGGTGGTGGGGGGGCAGGTCTGTCCTGGTGGAGGTGGGGGGGGGCAGGTCTGTCCTGGTGGAGGTGGGGGGGGCAGGTCTGTCCTGGTGGTGGTGGGGGGGCAGGTCTGTCCTGGTGGAGGTCTGCTCCCTCTGGGCTCTTCTTCTGTTGCCCGTTCTTACTGGATCAAAGGCTGACTTCAGTCACTTGCTGGCAGATCTTCATGTGATCGACTTCCTTCCACAGTTGAACCCAGTTCCACGTCTGAACGCTCTGTGGGCGGGGCTTATTTCAACTGGAGGTCTGAGTGTAAAATGACCAGTGATCAGATGGTGTTGGCGAATACGTTAAAGGTCAATGTGGACGTCACACCAGACTCCAGAAGAACTGGGGTGACATACGACACTATTTGGTGCGATCACTTTCCTCACCTCATCTTGCTCAGCCTTGAACCTCCGTGTAACCCTTCCACTCTTTTTTCTTCATTCTTTCTTCACACATGCTGGTCTGTCCCTCCTCAGTTTGTTTGTTTGTTTTGTGTTTTCTCAGTCGACGTTACCGTCCACAAACAAACGCAGGTAAAGCAGTTCTTCTGTCTTTCTTGGTTAACTGGTAGATTTTAGGTCATTTTCATTTTGTTGCATCTTTTACATCGTTGTAAACTTGTTTCTATCTCGTTGCGTTGTTTATTACGTGTTGTTTTTGTCGTGTTACGTCACGTTGGTTTTTGCGTCTTTTACTGTATTTTCATCTTTTTCATCTTGTAGGTTACTTTTGTCGTCTTATGTTGTTTTCGTTTTATTACGTTGCTTTAGTTTTCATCTTGTTGCAACTTTTCTGTCATTTTTGTTGCTCCGTCTTTTCTGTTGCTTTCATCTTTTTGCAGAATTTTCCATATTTTGCATTGTGTTGTATCTTTATTATTATTTTTATCGTGCTTTCATTTCATTTCCTGTTACAGACTTTTTGTCTTTTATGTCGTTTTATTCTTATATTTTCCTCTTGTTGCAACTTGTTACTTTGTTTTTTTCATCTTGTTACATATTTTAATTATTTTGTGTCTTGTTGCATGTGTTTTTTGTTGTTTTGATCATGTTGCATGGTTTCCATCTGGTTTCTTTTGTCTGAATTGTCTTTTCCATCCAGTCGTTTGTTTCACACCTTGTATTTGTTGTTTTTTCTCATATTTCTGCGTCCTCTTCAGTATTGCGTCCATTCTTCTGCGCTCAGTCCTTCCAGTGGCTGGTCTCGGTGTCTGTTTCGGACTCTTGATGCCATGTCAGAACATTTCATTAATGCGCTCGTACCGGGGCATGCTGGGTAATTGTGCAGGGCTTCGGAAACAGGCAGCACATTCCAGCGTCCAGCAGCGATTCTCCAGGCTTCATGTGGTCATGGAGAGCGAAAAAAAAAAAAAAAAAAAAAAACGGTCTGAAGACGGCTGGGTTAATGTCCGACATACAGAACACTGACGAAGCAGGGTGGACGTGATGCGTTCAGGGTCACAGATGACCAGGTTTATTTAAGATACGAGAAAATAGGGCTGGTGGTAAAACAATAACGGTAACGATTAGGACGGAATTTTTCTGTTTATGATCATTTAATTACACTGATTATTACAGTAGGATTTTATATTTAGAAATAAAATCCTAATGTAATAATAAACTACGACTATCAGTGTTGTCCCTTTAGAACTGTTATCCTCGGATTATTAATGTCAGATGATTAGATTTTTTAATCAGATCAGATTAATTAATTAGATTAATCAGGAGGATGGATTCATCTGCATTAATGTATCAATTTTGACAGACCTAATGTGTGTATATTTACACACACATACATATATACACACACACATATATGCATACATATATACACATACACATAAACATGTACACATACATATATACACTTACACACACACATACATATATATATATATATATATATATATATATACACATACGCATATATACACATACATACACACACACATATATACATACACACATACTGTATATACACATACACACACATATATACATACATACAATCATATATACACATACATATATACATACATACAATCATATATACACATACATATATACATACATACAAACACACACACACATATATACATAGATACACACATACATATACACATATATACACATACACACACATATACATACATACATATATACACATACACACACATATATACATACACACGGGCGTGATTTGTCAAAAAACAGAGGGGGGGTGTTATGTTTTTTTTGTCTGTTATGTAGGTGGGGGTGTGGTCCATAACTAACGCTGGTGTGAAACTTCACATACGTTCAACGTCCAGCTCCAGGTTGTATTCCTCTATTATTCAGCAGATTTTACATGAAATTTTCACAACTTCTAACCTGTATCTACTGGACCCCCCCTCCCCAAATGCTGGGCCCCATTAATTTGTCATGTTTACCCCCCCCCCCACCCCAGTGCATGGGGACGTTTGTGAATTCTGAGTCTGTTGACAGTTCAGTTCAGGTGAACGTTGGTGTCAGTGATGCAGGATACAGGTGGAAGAAAACTGACAACCTGATGGGATTTACATCGGTTGGTTGCCCCCCCCCTCCCCCTCCCCCTCCCCCTCCCCCTCCCCCTCCCCCCTCCCCCTCCCCCTCCCCCTGAGGATGAAATTCAGTGAGCAGAAGTAGGGATGTAAAAACCAGACCACACACACACATACACACTTATATATATGTACCTTTTCCAAACCTCCACCGAAAAAAAAAAAAAAACCCACTGTAAATCTACATTTAACTGCAGAAAATGTACAATTATTGTCATTTCACTCATGATAGTGTTTGTTTCAGTGACTCTGGTTTGTACAGATTGTGTTTTATATGACTGGAAAATAAAAATATACCTGTCTGACATCATCCTTCATATTTTCGGGTCAGTTTCTCGGTCCAATCGAAGCTGTAATCCTTTTTGTTGCTGCTTTCATGGTTTTATTTTAAATTCTTGGTGTGTCCATGTGGCAGTGAATGCATCGTCTCTATAATCCGGTTCACATTTGAATACACCCTGCCCTGTGTGTGTTGTCTTCAACTTGAGTCCAAGCCAGAGAGGAGTTTCAGGGCAAACTTGTCCTTTATGAAAGCGAACAATGTAGGCAGAAAAATGTGCAAATCAGGAGTGAGTTGGTGGAGATCAGTACAGCACCATCTGGACAGTTTTGTAAGAACTTTGGCAACATTTAACCAGTTTTAAACCGTTTGTGTTGGTTTTTTTCATCTACTAAAAACTGTTTTTTTTTTTTTTTTTAATGATGCACGCCTGTGGGTTCTTCAAATGCCTCTGGCTTTGCTCGTCGGTCTCATTCGTCAGCTCGTTCTCAGACATGTATCCCAACTTTCTGCAGGATCTGAAGCGTGTCCTGTCTTTCCCGCCGTATCCCGGGGATTACCTGCATCCGGTGGTTTACGCCTGCACCGCCGTCATGCTGCTCTGTCTGCTCGTGTCCATCATGACCTACATCGTCCATCACAGGTGAGAACCGCCGACCGTCTGGAACCAAACCTACGACCTGTTAGAAAGGATTATACTGTATGTACTACGGTATTCAGGAATTAATCCAACTGAAGCCGACACATGAACGTTAAAAAATGTATTAACAAAATTAAATTAAATGTAAAAATTAAATGTATTTACAAATGTATGTTAAAGATTCATCCTTCAAATAGTAACTCAGTCTGTTAATATAATCAACCTCAGCTGATAGTTTACATTATCGCTCTGTTAGCTTAGATCTGAAAAGTAACAATAAAAATAATCACTAGCACTAACGGAAATTAAACAAAAAAGCAACAATATTGGTGAGACTGAACAAAATATGGAATAACTTGAACAAGAATGAATCAAATAAGCAATAAAACAGCAAAAAAACTTTCCCAAAAATAACCAATAACACAAACGAATTAATGAATTACATAAAAAAAACTGGCAAAATAACCAATCAAATTAACAAAATGATCAATAACACAAACAAAAATGAATCAAATTAAGACAATAAGTGGCACAGGACCAATCATATACTGTAAAAATCAACCAATAAGAGACCTCCACCAGATCATCTACCAAACAGGAATGTATTTTCATACATGTGTTGAAAACATCACAAAAACTGCTTTTTCTCGCTGGGTTAGAAACAGAGTTGGTTTGAACTATTAGTAAAGTTGCCTCCCCTACAATGACAATAGTACTCCTATGAATATTGTAATATTTACTGTGGTTGTAACTGAACGCTCCTCACTGTTCGCAGTGTGATCCGGATCAGCAGGAACGGGTGGCACATGCTCCTAAACTTCCTGTTCCACACTGGGCTGACGTTCGGCGTTTTCGCTGGAGGAATCAACCAGATCAACCTGCCTTTTGTTTGTCAGATTGTGAGTATTTTCACTCGTCAGAGCTGAGACTTGAACCCTTAAAGACACAAACATCCACCGCTGACCCAAAGCACCTGGTGGTCGAAAATATTTAATAACTGCTGATCCATTAATCTGATCAATACGTTGAAATAAACTGGTGTAAAATACAGTTCTTCATCTTTTCATGGTCATGAAAAGTTACGTTAGTTTTAGCTTTAAACGGTGGTGGTGGTGGTGGGGGGGGGTTGTTGTAAAATAATAATCTAATAGCCTATAAATAATGACAACTTCAAAATTTTTCTGTTTGTTTTAGTACAAAAAATAACATTTCCCTTACAGACCCAAACATCCACAGATGACCTGAACCATCTACTGATCTAAACTGTTTCATAGCTGTTCATCCACTCATCCTGTCAGTACGTGTCAATATTTGGTGTAAAATAGGTCTTCGTCTTTTCATGGTCATCAGATATGACCCATATGGACGTTCAGAGGCGCCGTAGTTACCATGGAAACACTGTCATCTTCTACAACATTGAAGCATACAGTGTTAGGTGACCCGGAGATCTGAGCATACACTGACATGTGATCAAATGGCGTTGAATGACACGTGAAAGGATGAAAATACGTACATATAATGGATTAGATTTCTATAGTGCTTTACTATGAACGCATACTCAAAGTGCGTACAGATGATCTATTATTCATTCGCTCTCACATCCTCCCTCTAGTGGTGGTAAACTACATCTGTATCCACAGCTGTCCTGGGGGGGGCGCAGACTGACAGAAGTGTGGTTGAATATCCACGCCTACCTCCGACCACCAGCGAACATTCACACACATTCATCCACCAGTGTGAGCAGCAGCACTGGAGGCAAGGAGGGGGAAGGACACACCAGCACATGGACAGAGAGGGATTTGAACCGCCAACCCTTCGGTTATTTAACGACCCACTCTACCATCTGAGCCATGGCCGCCCCAAACATCTAGGACGGCAAATACCATAAGAACTGGTGTGACACACAATGTGATTTAATGAGATCAGCCTCAGAAAACCCTGAATTAAAAATGTGGAAAACACGAAATTAAAATAATTCTTCTCATTGGCACTAAATCCACCCTATCTAAAATAAACAACTTTTCCATTCATATTGACAGTTCCCCAGTTCCTCCCTCCCCCCAGGTTAAAAGTCTGGGTGTCATCCTTGATAACACACTCTCATTCCAATCTCATATTAATAACATCACCTGTTTAGCCTAATTCCACCTACACAATATCTCCCGTCTCCGTCCATCCCTCTCCCCCAACACTACTGCAGTTCTGCTCCGTCGCCTGGTCACAACCCACCTAGATCACTGCAACGCCCTTTTATTTGGTTTACCGGACAAACCTCTTCACAAACTGCAACTGGTTCAAAACTTTGCCGTACGTATCATCACCAGAACCCCTTCCATGAGTCACATGACACCTGTCCTGCAACAGCTCCACTGGCTTCCATCATATATAAAATTCTACTTCTTACCTTCAAGCCCATAAACCACCTGGACCCTCAGGACCTCAGGAACCTCCTCCACATAAACATTCCCACCCGCAGTCTCAGGTCATCTTCATCTGTCCAGCTCACCCTCCCACCTGCCCGCTTGACCACCATGGGGTCCAGAGCTTTCAGCTGCTCAGCCCCCCCGCCTCTGGAATGCCCCTCCCAGAACACATAAAAACTCTGACTATTACCACCTTCAAATCCCAGCGTAAGACTTCTTTATTCAGACAGGCCGACTCTATTCCATAATTTCACTTTTATCTACTGCCATTTTATGTACCTATGTGTTTTATATATAATATGTGTAATTTTAATTGTGTTATATTTATTTTTAACAACTTTGTACGGTGACCTTGAGTGTCCTGAAAGGCGCCTGTAAATAAAATGTATTATTATTATTATTACTAAAGATCGTCATTAGATACAGGAGTGGTTCCAGCCTTTTTCGGCTCCTGACCACATTTTAACATCACAAATTTCTTGGGGCCCCAGACATTCAAAACAGAGACATTTTTCTCTCAGACGTGTCTTAGCGGGTCCAGGCGGGCGAAGAAATCTTTCCATCATTCTCTGTTCGGTCCAGTTTTCTGACTGCGACTGTTCAGGCAGGTTGAGGTATAGTAACGCATGTGGTCACATGATCAGGTCAATCTAGATATCCTGCATTTTATTTGAACTTTATTTTTATTAGGAAAAGTGTGTGGTGTTTTTTTTATAATGACATATACAGGGTGGGGAAGCAAAATTTACAATGAACATTTAGTTGTTTTTTCTCAGCAGGCACTACGTCAGTTGTTTTGAACCCAAACATATACTGATGTCATAATCATACCTAACACTATTATCCATACCTTTTCACAAACTTTTGCCCATATGAGTAATCAGGAAAGCAAACGTCAAAGAGTGTGTGATTTGCTGAATGCACTCGTCACACCAAAGGAGATTTCAAAAATAGTCGGAGTGTCCATAAAGACTGTTTATAATGGAAAGAAGAGAATGACTATGAGCAAAACTATTACCAGAAAGTCTGGAAGATACTATTAAAGAAGAATGGGAGAAGCTGTCACCCCAATATTTGAGGAACACTTGTACAAGTTTCAGGAAGTGTGTGAAGGCAGTTATTGAGAAAGAAGGAGGACACATAGAATAAAAACATTTTCTATTATGGACATTTTCTTGTGGCAAATAAATTCTCATGACTTTCAGTAAACTAACTGGTCATACACTGTCTTTCAACCCCTGCCTCAAAATATTGTACATTTTGCTTCCCCACCCTGTATATTGAATCATTAAAAGATATTTTTTGTTCGTAATTTTTAAAAAAACATTCTATCAATTACTAGAATTCCAGGCGACTCCACGGTTGAAAACCACTGATCCAGTGTGTGTTTAGTCCATTCTGCTCGGTTTCATTACAGGGACACTAATGGTAATGTAGCCGATGACAGTGAGTTTTATGATGCACAAACAGTTACTAGAAATATGCTAATGGTTTTAATCCAAAGTGAAAGCGCTGCAGGACAGAGCGCATCCACAGCTCCATCCGACCTCAACGTTTCCACAGTTACTGATTTCCACCCGATAAGCGTCCGCCTGCGTGACGTCCCACGGTTCAGTGGACGTCACCCACTCCTGACTCCTGTCCAGTCCACTTCATGTCTGCGTTGGTTTATTAGCACATTAGCTCTGTATTTAATATAACATTAGCATGGTTCAGTTAGCGACACGATGCGAAAATAATGAAGCAAAACATATGTGATAAGTTTAGAGACCAGGCCCCGATGAGACAAATGTGTAAGGACTAAATAAATAAACAATAGGATTGATCAAAAACAGATATTTTTATCTCCACAGACTGACTTCACATGACTGGATGTCTGATCCGACTGATGTGAAAATGAAAACGTTTGGAGGATGAAGAGGAGGTGATTTAGTTATAGTTGATGAAATAATCACTAAAAAAGGAAGAGAATTTCTTTAAAAGATTTAAATGAAAAAAAAAATTACCCACTAAGTGGCAAAAAATGAACAAAATATTGAACAACATGAACAAAACTGACCAAAATAACTGACAGAATTAACAAAACATTAAAATGGATCCAGTAATGAATGAAAATTTAAAACCGAATATAATCATGAACTAAAATGAACTAAAAAATTCAACAAAATAATCAACAAAAAAAAAATAAAAAATGGTGGAGAGCTGTTCGCTGTACTCACACGTTGAACACCTGGTCGCCATAGTTACATGTTGAACACCTGGTCACCGTAGAAACATGCTGAACATCTATTTGCTGTACTCACACGATGAAGACCTGGTTGCTATAGTTACATGATGAACACCTGGTTGTTATAGAGATGTGTTGAACACCTGGTCACCGTAGTTACATGTTGAACAGCTGGTTGCCGTAGTAACCTGCTGTCCACCTGAGCTGAACGGTTGCCTCTGTTGTGTTTTCCAGGTGGGCATCGTGCTCCACTACGCGTCTCTGTCCACCATGTTGTGGTTGATGTTTACGGCCAGAAACATCTGTAAAGACGTGTCCAAAGACCCTCTGAGGACCAAGGAGCGCAAGGGCCCGGCCCAGACCCGGTCCAAACCCACCATCCTCAGGTAGGTGGACCCCAGTCCCAGACCCGGTCCAAACCCACCATCCTCAGGTAGGTGGACCCCAGTCCCAGACCCGGTCCAAACCCACCATCCTCAGGTAGGTGGACCCCAGTCCCAGACCCGGTCCAAACCCACCATCCTCAGGTAGGTGGACTCCAGTCTGCGCTTACACAACATGCTCCACAAGGTGGAGACGGAGCCCTTCAATAATTAATCCACTGCACGTAAATAAATCATAACTTCTTCGCTGAATTTTGTCAACAAGCAGTATCCTACCGTACAAGAACATCATCTGAGGTGGAGCTGTTGACCAGTCAGCTCCAAAGGTTTTAAAGGAGTCACCTGGTGACAAGACCAGACCGACGTGGACGGGTGTTAGACATAAACATGGGCTATAAACAGGGATGGGAATCGAAAACTGGTTCTTTTTGAGAACCGGATCCCAGTAGCTCAATTCCTTGGAATCGTTTGCCTGCTTAACGATTCCGTTTCTCGATTCTGCCTTCGTTGCACATCCGCGATGACATCACGTATACACTGCATTGTTTTGGTCAGAACGTAGACAACATGGTGTTGATGCAGAAACAGTCCACACAGACCACACCAGGTCCACATAGACCACACCAGGTCCACATAGACCACACCAGGTCCAAACAGACCACACCAGGTCCAGACAGACCACACAGACCACACCAGGTCCACACAGACCACACCAGGTCCACACAGACCACACCAGGTCCAAACAGACCACACCAGGTCTAAACAGACCACACCAGGTCCACATAGACCACACCAGGTCCACATAGACCACACCAGGTCCACACAGACCACACCAGGTCCAGACAGACCACACAGACCACACCAGGTCCACACAGACCACACCAGGTCCAAACAGACCACACCAGGTCCAGACAGACCACACATACCACACCAGGTCCACACAGACCACACCAGGTCCAAACAGACCACACCAGGTCCAAACAGACCACACAGACCACACCAGGTCCAAACAGACCACACCAGGTCCACATAGACCACACCAGGTCCAAACAGACCACACCAGGTCCACACAGACCACACCAGGTCCAGACAGACCACACAGACCACACCAGGTCCACACAGACCACACCAGGTCCAAACAGACCACACCAGGTCCAGACAGACCACACATACCACACCAGGTCCACACAGACCACACCAGGTCCAAACAGACCACACCAGGTCCAAACAGACCACACAGACCACACCAGGTCCAAACAGACCACACCAGGTCCACACAGACCACACCAGGTCTAAACAGACCACACCAGGTCCAGCTGAACTCTGTCAAAGCTTCCATTTCTTCTAAAGGTGGAATCCCTCCAGTCTGTTCAAACATTCGTCCACATGTGACTCATTTACAGGAATGTCACATATTTGATTCGATGCTTAGCGTTGCTTGTGAATCTAGCGGCACAGTGAACACCAGACCGTTATCCGGGCCGGTTCTGGTTTGGGCAACACATGTCCTGCCTCCTCAAATAAAAGTGTCCAAAGGTAGGGGAAAGGAAATGAGGTGCACAACAACAGGAGACAGAGGAATTAGTAAAGTGTCTTAAGTACAGTGACCCCCCCCCCCACCACCACCATCTGTTCGTATTATTTGTTCATACTGTATATGTTCTATTTTCTGTGCAGATGGAAATATAAAAGACAGTTAATGTAAACACACCTGTTTGTACTCTTTTATTCCCTCACCCAGTGAGAATCGATAAGGAATCGGATCGATAAGCAAAATCAATAATGGAATCGGAGTTGTTATATTCTTATTTATAGTCATACTTCTACATATGTGCTCCAATACAAATATCACAAACATCCAATTTTTGTTGGATTTTTCATTCTTTTTTTGTCTTTCTTTGCAGGTTCTACATCGTTAGTGATGGAATCCCTCTCATTATCGTTGGCGTCACTGCAGCCTTTGGTCTGGATAACTACGGCAGCAGGGACGACGCTTTGTAGTGAGTACACGTTTATTCGCAAAGTTTGATTTTGTAAGTTATTTTCATCCAACATGACATCATGAATTGCGTACAGATAACACACCGCTTTTAACTGGAGTGTTATATGTACACATTATAAGCTTTCCGTGTGTATGTTCACACACGATTAGCATGATTAGCGGTTAGCAGTTACAGATATGTAAACCGGAGATCTTGGTGTACATTGACACGCGATCAAATGGCGTTGAATAACACGCAAAAGGATGAAAATGCGAACATATACCACGCCAAATACAATACGAACTGGCGTGACATACAATGTGATTTCATGACATCAGTCTGTTTCATCAAAATCTTGGATCTTGGTCCAATTTTACTGCAGGATTTTAACGTATAATCCTGATAAAATAGGGTTAAAAATGGTTGGCCTCCTTCTGAAACATTTTTGGGGCACGTCAACAGTTTTATTTGACGTTTAAAGTGGAAAATCTCGCCTTTCCCACATTGTGAATCTAACCTGTTATGAAGCTTTTTAATCCAACCTTGAACTTCAGTATTTTTTCTGAACTTTTACTCTTAAATCCAGAGAGAAATATTCCAGACCAAAAGTGTTTTTAGTCACAACATTAAATCCTGTTTTACAGACATTACAGTTTCAGATCCTGTTCAAATGTTCATATTCTATTCGTTCAGAACTAACATCAGAACATTATTTTAGTTCAATCCCAAGAAAGGAACCAACATTATTTAATAAGTGTTCAATAATAATAAATAGAATATAAACAAAAAAGAAAAACAAAACGGAACCTCCATAAAATCTACATTTGAATAAACACCTGAATATCTTGATACAGTATGTTTTAATATCGATGCAGTATTGTGAAATGAAATATCATGATATACTGCAGAAGCGATATTTTCTTACACCCTTATAAATCACTTCAGAAAAAAGTTAAAAATAGAGAAAAAATAATTTAGGAACTGCCATAAGTAGTCCTGGGTCTTTATGGGTTCATGTTTTGGCTTCAGAAAAGTCAAATATATGATGTGTTTTAGCATCTGCTGCCTAGTAACGGTCGCTATAGCAGCTGTTTGTGGGAGGGGCTTAATCTAGGCGTCAGGTGATCTTTTTCCTGTGTTTCTGTTGGGCTGTTTGTTTTTTTCTCTGTTGACGCTCTCATGTTTCATCTCCTGCAGCTGCTGGATGGCGTGGGAGCCCAGCCTGGGGGGTTTCTACGCCCCCATGTCCCTCCTGGTCTTAGTCATGTCCGTGTACTTCCTGTGCACGTACATCCAGCTCAAACGCCACCCGGAGCGCAAGTACGAGCTGCGAGTGCTGAGCGAGGAGCAGCAGCAGTTGTCCTCCGGCGACTCCCATCACCCCGGCCACGCCGACGGAGGAGGAGCCGCCGGAGCCGCCGGCGACTCGCTGCCGTTCGCCACGGGCATATCTGTGTTGGCCAACGAGCACTCGTTTAAGTCCCAGCTCCGGGCCACGGCGTTCACCCTGTTCCTGTTCCTGTCCACGTGGGCGCTGGGGGCGCTGGCGGTGTCGCTGGGCCACTTCCTGGACATGATCTTCAGCTGCTTGTATGGGGCGTTTTGCGTCACGCTAGGACTCTTCCTCCTCATTCAACACTGCGCCAAACGCGACGACGTCTGGCATCGCTGGTGGGCCTGTTGTCCGTCCAAGTCCAAGACGGAGGACGGGAACGCCGCGGCTCAGAGACAGGACGTCCATCAGCCTCACTGCCGCCTCAACTCGCCGTGTTCGGGAAAACAGCCGCTCCTGTCGCCGCACCTCCTCCAGACCTCCTACCACAAGATGACTCCGCCTTCCCAGAGCCCCACGCCCAATCACACGGGTCCGTGTTGCGTGGCGGTGATGAGTCCCGTCATCGCGGCCCCTTTGTCGCCTCACGCCGACCCGGTGTCGTCGCCGCGTCCTCAGTCTCTTCCCGATGAGCTCCCTCGTCCCGTCCTGCCTCTCCAGAGCTGCCTTACGGACAGAACCAAGTCCCGCTCCTTCAACCGGCCTCGGCCCTGCCTCCAGGACTACCGCGCCCACATGACCTCCACCAGCATGGACGGGAGCGTCCACAGTTCCCACCTGGAGGGCTCGCCGCTGACCTCCAACAGCCCCCACCCTGACCTCCAGCTGCCCTGCCCCAGCCCCCTGTTGGACAAACAGCTGGCGTCCTGCAACAGCCTCCAGCGCCAGACCTCCTGCCACAGCGTGCAGGACTCAATGACTTCCTGCCACAGCCACGCCCACAATATGCACGACAGCATCACTTCCTGTCACAGCCTCCTCCTCCCTTCCCACGGGATGCACCCCTGCCAGTGGCACGTCTACAGCTCGGTGGACCACGCCTGCTGCGACAAACCGGACCCGTACGCCGCGCAGTACCAGCAGGACTCGGACATGTACAGCGTCACGTCAAAGACGGCCGACAAAGACAGGGACTCGGAGGCGGAGTCTAAAGGGTTTCCCAGGAACACTCTGCCTCGGCAACACGCCACCATGAGCCGCCGCGCCGCCATCGGCCGGAACCGGAGCTTGCAGGAGGACGGCTTGTTCGGCTCGGACGCCACGGGAAACATCCGGACTGGACCGTGGAAAAACGAAACCACTGTATAGTTTGAATATCCTTCAACCTGCCCGACCCGCGACCGGTCCAGTCACTGATTCACCCTGTAAGTGTTTGGGCCTCCACTCCTTCGGTTCGACCTGAAAACATACGTTCAGACCTCGTAGACGTTGAACCGGGTTCATTAAAACTACTGTATTTATGTGGAAACGATTCACGTCCACACCAGCGCTGATGTTACAACACTGTTCACTTTTTCAGTTTAACCCTGTAAAGCCTGAACCACTGAATCATTGACAGAAAATTCCAGTTCTTTGAAATTGGAGCCTTTATTTTTTTCAAATATCAGTTTCAATTTTGTATCATATTTGATACATTGGGTCTTAATTCTCAAATATTATTATTTTTGAACAAACAAAAACAGAATATAACACAAACATGTCTAACAAATTGTTAATTCCTTTTCTAAATGGTCCCAGTTCTTCCTCCTTCCTCATTAATGTCAGTCTTGTAGTGTCACTGGAAAGGCCTCTGGTGAATGAACTCCTCCCCCTGGTGGATTATCTGTGTATTGCATGTATCTAATTGTATACATCAGGTTTTTCAAGAACAAAAATATCACACTGATCATGTAGAGGGCTTCAAAACTCATGTATCAGATATGATACGTTTGGCGTTACAGGGTTAACAGGCAACAAACAGTATCATTAATCCATTTCCTACAAACAGAATAATATAAATACATTAGCTAAACGTACCATCTTAGAACCAGGGCTGCACAAGTAATCCAATTACAATCATAACATCAGCCTGTGTGGTTTTATATTTACAAAAAAACTGTAATTTAAAGGTCAGATTCAGGAGGATTCACACTGGTCTAACAGTAGAAATCTGTATTTTATGATGATATTGTGGATTTAGTGTCACCGATACAAGCTTTTCTATTTTTTTTATGCTATTTTAAGTTATTATAAGGTTGACTTAATGGAATTTATTGCTTTATTAGAAAAGAAAAGAGCTCATAAATCAACAGAAATATAAAAAAATTGAGCTAAAGTTTTAGCCAAAAGAGCTAATTATCATCTACTGTCCCTGGTTTAACTGAACAGAGACAATCTAGAAAAGAAAGAAAACATCACAAATAATACAAATTATTAATAAAACAATGGAAATAAATACAGTTAAATAAAATACAATGTAAGAGATACTATTTTTGTACTAAATAGATGAATAAAAATGTAGAAACCAGTGAATTTCCTTTGATAATTATGCACGTCGACATCAATCAAAGTCACAGTATTGGACACAAAAATCATTTTTCTCCTAATTTGAAAGAATTTTCTACATTTTTTGCACTACTAACATTTGCACCTCACGAAATAATTCCAACAGAGCCATAAGTAACAACATGAATCAAGTAAATCAGAGTAAAATCAGTTGTAAAATAGTGAAAAAAAAAATTCTAACTTGTAAAACAAGGAGTAAAAAGTATGAGTTTTGTAAAATAGGAATGGAAGAATAACTGACATTAGATGAAAAAAAAATGACAAAAAGGAAATACTCATAACATAAGGTGTAACACAGACATAATAATCAGAAAATATAGAAAGAAAAAATGATAAAAATGTACACAAATGGTCCAATGGGACATTAAGGGTTAACGTTAAATGAACTAGTTTTAAAGAACTAATTTTTACTTGGAACCAAATGCATGTGTTCGACCTCAGTTCAAGCAAACATCGTCTACTTTTTGTGTTTATCATGGGGTTAAAACTCCATTAATCCAAAAACAGGTTAAATATAAATACATATAACATTAGAATTAGCCTCTGTTGATGTCAAAGGTTCATAATGTGAGCCCACATGGACCCGGTTTAACGTGGACGTGGTCTGAGGAAAACCAACGCCCCCTTTAGGACGACAGTATCGTATTTAACCTGAGGACACTGAATCTGTTTTTCTAAATAATACCGATGCCAAACACGTTTCTCTGTGCAGTTTAAAGTTGCAATCAGTCACTTCGGACTCAGTGACGGATCGGGTCCAGATGGATCGGGTCCAGATGGAGTCCAGCTGGATTCATCTGGTCCCAACAAAAACCACCAGCCATGTCAGCTGTTTCCCTGAGTTAAAAAGGATCTTATTGGTGGTTTTAATGTTGTTCCTATTTTGTGTTCAAAGTCGCCCTGAGAGACACATCATCGATCATTCTGTGACGAAATATAAAGTATGTGGACAAAAGTATGTGGACACGTTGGATTCAGGTGTTTGTTTTCTAACAGGGGTCTGGGATACAAAACAGTAATGATGATTGTCAGAGTATAGTTTTATTTTGGGATAAATATCATTAGTTAGTTTGGTTTAAATTGTTATTTTTGTTTCTAAAATGCCTCAGAGATGGTTTGGATTTAATTTCTCTCAACATTTATTTATTTATTTATTTGTTTGTTTATCCATGACTCTAATTTTAAATGTTCTACCTCTAAATTTCTATAATATTTTTCCTGCTTTGACTGTAAATAATACTTTTCTACCACATCTAACTGTCTACTTTTATCACATCTGACTGAGGAAGAAAAATCCACCATTAAACTTTAAGGAAATATTGATGTTTTTATCTTAAATCCTCATGAACAGGACATCTGACAGCTGTAGACATGATGTGTCCCAATATTTATGTCCATATGGTTTATAAACATCAATATTTCTAAGAAGCTAAATAACATTAGCTTGTTTAGCACCCCTTGCTAGCAAACAAAGATGGCTGGATTTTTAATTTTTATGTTAATGTTAACTTGACGTTAGGTGTTTGTGAGTCATTTGATGCTGAATAAATATTGTAAATGGTTAAAAATAAAACACTAATAAGATTGCTTTTAGACATTTTTTTCATTCTTAGCTAGCAAGGGTGTGCTAAACTTAGAGTCTGTTTTTGACCAACTCGATATGTAAAGCGTCATGAGATAAATTTTGCAATGATTTGGCACTATATAAATAAAATTTGATGTGATTTAAACTAGCTAATGTTAGCTAGCATCTCAGCTTTGAGTAAATGAAAGATGCTAGCTAACATTAGCTAGTTTAGCACACCCTTGCTAGCTAAGAATGAAAAAAATGTCTGAAAGCAATCTTATTACTGTTTTTTTTTTAAACTATTTACAAAATTTATTTAGCATCAAATGACACACAAACACCTAACGTCAAGTTAACATTAGTAACATTAAAAAAAAAAAATTAAAAATCCAGCCATCTTTGTTTGCTAGCAATGAGTGCTAAACAAGCTAACGTTATTTAGCTTCTTAGAAATATTGATGTTTATAAACCATATGGACCAAAATATTAGGATTAGGATAAGATTTGAGATGAAACCATCAATATTTCTAAGAAGCTAAATAACGTTAGCTTGTTTAGCACCCGTTGCTAGCAAACAAAGATGGCTAGATTTTCATTTTAAAATGTTAATAATGTAAACATGACGTTTGGTGTTTGTGTGTCAATTGATGCTGAGTAAATATTGTAAACTGTTAAAAAAATGAAACACTGATAAAATTGTTTTCAAACATTTTTTTTCATTCTTAGCTAACAAGGGTGTGCTAAACGAGCTAATGTTGGCTAGCATTTTAGCTTTGAGTAAATGAAACACGCTAGCTATCATTAGTTTAGCACACCCTTGCTAGCTAAGAATGAAAAAAAATGTCTGAAAGCAATCTTATTACTGTTTTTATTTGTTTGTTTGTTTTTAATGATTTACAGTATTTATTCAGCATCAAATGACTCACAAACACCTAACATCAAGTTAACATTATTAACATAAAAAAAAAAAATCCTGCCATCTTTGTTTGCTAGCAATGGGTGCTAAACACGCTAACGTTATTTAGCTTCTTAGAAATATTGATGTTTTTTAACCATATGGACAAAAATATTAGGATAAGATTTGAGATAAAAACATCAATATTTCCTTAAGGTTTAATGGGAAATGAGTCCAAACCATCTCTGAGGCATTTTGGAAACGATAACAATTTAAACCAAACTAACAAATGCGATGATATTTATCCCAAAATCAAATCAAATCAAAGTTTGTTTCTATAGTACTTTACAGCAACGTAACAAAGCCCAAAGTGCTTTACACCTAAAAGCGTGATTAAATTATAAAATAAAAAAACAGGTTAATCCCAATATTATTACATATTAATTATTAATATTAATCGCATACTATAAAACTCTATTCTGTCATTAGTCCTTATTGTTTTGTATCCTAGCCCCCTGTTAGAAAACAAACACCTGACTTTAGCGTGTCCACATACTTTTGTCCATATCGTGTACTTTGAAACATTGTAAATAAGTGGTCGGAGCGTGCAGGTCGAAGCGGGCCGGTGCGTCCTAAAGTGATCCTGAGCGTCTGGTTCAGGCTTTTGTTCTGAAATGCACTGAGCTTCAGCCTCGGCCATCCAATCCCTGCTGTTTCCCTGTGCCATTTCTTCCAGGCTTTTTGCACTTTGCTTTGCTGCACTTAGTACCAAACCAAAATAGGAGACGCACTCCTCGGAGTCTTGGAAAAAAAAAAAAAAAAAAAAAAAAAAAAAAAAAAACACCCCCCCTCCACCACCACCACCGTAAAAAGGGCACGGTGGGTAGTTCAAGGAGCCTGGGAGAAAAGCAGGCGGCGCAGAATTATGCAAAGAGGCAGTAGAATAATCTCACTGATTGCACCTTTAACTCCATGACGACGAACCCTTTGAAAAAACATCTATATTTGTTAATGTTTTTATCTTTACCAGTTGCTCGACACTATCATTTTACTATGAGTGGTGACACATGTGATGACACTTTGGAGTCGGTGTGAGCATGTGTGTGTTTACGTGTGAACAGTGCATGAGTAGGTACATTCAGCCGTGGTGTGTTTGTGTTAAATGTGTTTATTATTCTGATCCCACACCGTTTAAATCAGGGGTCTCAAACATGCGGCCCGGGGGCCAAATGTGGCCCGCTAAAGGCTCCAAACCGGCCCCTGGGATGAATTTGAGTTCCACCGTCAAGGCTGTGGAACTCATTTTAGTTCAGGTTCCACGTACAGACCAATATGATGTCAAGTCAAATAATAACATAATAACCGACAAAAGAAATGACTCCATATTTTGTTCTGGGTTTGATGTGGAAAAAAAATATTACATTATGCCGATAAACTTCAAATTTTTGTCTGTTTTAGTGCAAAAAATAACATTAAATTATGAAAATACTTACATTTACAAACTATCCTGTAACAATAAAATGATAATAACCTGAAAAAATCTGAACAACCTGAAATGTCTAAAGAAAATTCAGCACAATTTGAACTCTTTTCTGCCTGTATGACTTTTTCCCCCTAATCTCAAAGAATTTTCCAAGGTTTTTGCCTTACTAACATTAACTTACAACATTAATCATGTACATCAGAGTAAAATCAGCTGTAAAATAGTGGGAAAAAAATTGTAACTTGTAAAATAAGGAGTAAAAAGTATGAGTTTTGTATAATAGGCCTGGAAGAATAATGGACGTTAGATTAAAAAAATGACAAAAAGGAAATATTCATAAAATAAGGTGTAACACTGTTTTAGTGCAAAAATATCATTAAATTATGAAAATACTTACTTTTACAAACTATCCTGTAACAATAAAATGATAATAACCTGAACAAATATGAACAACCTGAAATGTCTAAAGAAAATTCAGCACAATTTGAACTCTTTTCTGCCTGTATGACTTTTTTCCCCCTAATTTGAAAGAATTTTCCAAGGTTTTTGCCTTACTAACATTAACTTACAACATTAATCACATAAATCAGAGTAAAATCAGCTGTAAAATAGTGGAAAAAAATTCTAACTTGTAAAATAAGGAGTAAAAAGTATGACCACCTGAAATGTCTAAAGTGTTCAGTGTCTTTGTAGATCTGATCCAGAATGCACATGTAGAAATAAGTTGAGGCAGAATATTGTTAAAATTACACTGATTTTTCTTAAGAAATTTCAGTTTTTTAAGTTTATTCAGATCTTTTTTGTTTGAATAGTTTATAAAAGTAAGTTTTTTCATTATTTAATGGGATTTTTTGCACTAAAAAACAGACGAAAATGTGCAGTTGTCATTATTTATCGGTTCTTCTGTTCTTATTTCACTGTCCGGTCCACTGCAGATCAGATCAGGCTGAGTGTGGAACTTGAAAGAACATAAGTCTGAGAGCCCTGGTTTAAGGAGATCTTAATACAGATTCATTTATGAAGATAAGTATTTTCTAATGACACTTTATGTATGCTGCCAAAATGAGTCATAAACAGACTCTTCTGTGACAAATATTGCACTATTCTGTACTATAGTGACCCCTCACCCGCTGGGATGATGATGATGATGATGATGATGAAGAGTCCAAATCGTGCGTCGGAGCACAAACCTTGTATCGTGCCAAAATGATGTGCCAGTTTTCACTGTGATGCCAAACGACCCGCCGCTCCTTTCAGAGATCACACAGTTTGTAGCATCGTACAAACTCGAACTCAGGTTTTAATCGATCATCAGCAGCTCGCCAGTCGTTTCCCGAAGCTTCGTACGTGTTCGTCAGGAGGTGTTTCATAAAGCAGCGACCAGCGGAACTGGAAAAATAGTTCCAACGTCCCTGTACGACAGCGTCATGTTCTATTAGAATCAACTAACAGCTGAATGTGTGAGGGTGTTCTGGTTCTGTTCTGTTCTAGTCCTGGTTCTGTTCTGTTCTAGTCCTGGTTCTGTTCTATGTTCCAGTCCTGGTTCTGTTCTCTGTTCCAGTCCTGGTTCTGTTCTATGTTCTAGTCCTGGTTCTGTTCTGTTCTAGTCCTGGTTCTGTTCTCTGTTCCAGTCCTGGTTCTGTTCTCTGTTCCAGTCCTGGTTCTGTTCTATGTTCCATTCCTGGTTCTGTTCTATGTTCCAGTCCTGGTTCTGTTCTATGTTCCAGTCCTGGTTTTGTTCTGTTCCAGTCCTGGTTCTGTTCTATGTTCCAGTCCTGGTTCTGTTCTGTTCCAGTCCTGGTTCTGTTCTGTGTTCCAGTCCTGGTTCTGTTCTGTTCCAGTCCTGGTTCTGTTCTATGTTCCAGTCCTGGTTCTGTTCTGTGTTCCAGTCCTGGTTCTGTTCTATGTTCCAGTCCTGGTTCTGTTCTGTTCCAGTCCTGGTTCTGTTCTGTTCCAGTCCTGGTTCTGTTCTGAGTTCCAGTCCTGGTTCTGTTCTATGTTCTAGTCCTGGTTCTGTTCTGTTCCAGTCCTGGTTCTGTTCTGTGTTCCAGTCCTGGTTCTGTTCTGTGTTCTAGTCCTGGTTCTGTTCTGACTTCCAGTCCTGGTTCTGTTCTGAGTTCCAGTCCTGGTTCTGTTCTGTGTTCCAGTCCTGGTTCTGTTCTGTTCCAGTCCTGGTTCTGTTCTATGTTCCAGTCCTGGTTCTGTTCTATGTTCTAGTCCTGGTTCTGTTCTGTTCCAGTCCTGGTTCTGTTCTATGTTCCAGTCCTGGTTCTGTTCTGAGTTCCAGTCCTGGTTCTGTTCTGTGTTCTAGTCCTGGTTCTGTTCTGTTCCAGTCCTGGTTCTGTTCTGTGTTCCAGTCCTGGTTCTGTTCTGAGTTCCAGTCCTGGTTCTGTTCTATGTTCCAGTCCTGGTTTTGTTCTGAGTTCCAGTCCTGGTTCTGTTCTATGTTCCACTCCTGGTTCTGTTCTATGTTCCAGTCCTGGTTCTGTTCTGAGTTCCAGTCCTGGTTCTGTTCTGTGTTCTAGTCCTGGTTCTGTTCTGTTCCAGTCCTGGTTCTGTTCTGTTCCAGTCCTGGTTCTGTTCTGTGTTCCAGTCCTGGTTCTGGATGCAGATCAATCTAACTATAGAAGTGGGCGGGACTTTCACTGGAGGAGAACTCAACTCATCCAATCACAGTCCATATCTGACTTCTATCAGTGACCAATAGGAACTAGACTGATATCTGGAACCATGTACATGTTCTAAACCATCAGAATATGGATGAGTAGAAGGAAAGACAAATTTTTAATAATTCAAAAATTCGCCAAAAATTCAAAAATCTAAATTTCTCAAAACTGCCAACAGTCTTTGTAGACTTTGTGTCAAGGAAGATGCATAGAAAATTTAAAATGAATCCAACCAGTAGTTTTGGAGAAGACTGTCGAAATCTCAAAAATGTTGACCTTGTGTTTGACCCTTTAAGGTCGTCCAAGGTCAAAGGTCATGAACCCAAATGAAAGTCCATATATGACTTCTATCAGTGATCAACAGGAACTATGTTGATATTGTTACGATATTAAAACCATCAAAATACGGAGCATTATCAGAAAATGCTGATTTTTTCCATTTCAAAAATTTGTCAAAAATTCAAAAATCGAAATTTCTCAAAACTGTGAACTAACTTTTTCGACATTCTCTCAAAGAAGATACATTTAAAATTTTCAATTCATTCAACCAATAGTTTCGTCAGAGCAGATGTTTGAAGAAGTTCTTAACGAAGACGAAGGACACGGTGCTTTCATCGTAACTCAGGGTCGATCAGAAGGTGAAATCAAAAGATCTTCGTTGTCATGAACAGATCCAGTCCCTCAGTTCTTAGTATGTGTCCGTCTTTGCGCTGGTCCTGGTCCTGGTTCTGGTTCTGGTTCCTCCTTTATGAAACACCCTTCAGGTCCATTTTCAGCCCATTTGAAACCACACAGACAAAAGTCGTACAAACTCCGCCCACATCCGTCTACGTTTTTCTTCCCGTTAGCGTTCGATCCGTTCTGTAGATTCAACACAGACGTCGGAAAGTGGACGCGGGGGAAACAGAGCTCGGTCGTCACGGCGATCGACGGGCTCCGACGCCGGCGTAGGGTTTTTGTGTCATGTTCCATTTCCTGCTGCTTGTGTGGACTTCCTGGACGGGGTGGGGATGGACGAAGCCCACCCAGTAAAGACCAAGGACTGGAAGAACTGGAGCACTGTGTCGTCTGCACTACAATAAACATGTACTGTGACCTTCTGGACCAGCTGGTCTTCTTTCTGAACACCACTGAACACCTCTGCTTTAAGACTTAAACCAGCTTACAGTCTATGTCTATTTAGTTACTTTCTGTATTTTACACTTTAGTTAAAACCAGTTCAACACTTTTAACCCTTAAAAACACAAACGTCCACTGGAGACCCAAACCATCTACTGATCTAAACAGTTTAATACCTGCTGATCCATTAATTCTATCAATCCATGTCAATAATTGGTGTAAAATACAGTTCTTCATCTTTTCATGGTCATCAGATATGACCCATTTGGACGTTCAGAGGCTCCGTAGTTACCATGGAAACACTTTCATCTTCTACAACATTGATTCACCAGTAAAACCCATGGAGTCGGATCAATGACAGTGGATGACACACTGGGTTTATATATATTAAACAATAAACAAAATTAACAACAATGGCTAAAAACTTAACAAAATAATAAAGAAGGTGGGAAAAAAATGAGCAAAAAACAGAGTTAAAAAGAACAAAATAAGCAACAAAATGAACAAAAAAGTCAAAGTGATCAACAAAATGAACAAAATTAATAATAAATCAACCAATAATTAAGTTAGAAACACAACGGGGGAAAAAAGAATAAGAAATTACAATCTAGCAAACAACTTGAAAAATTAGCCAAAAAATTACTAAAATGAAGAAAAATTTATAAAATAAGCAACAAAATGAACAAAAATGAATAATAAATCAACAAAGTAATGAGTGATATTGACAAAATAAGCCACAAATTGAACAAAACTGAAGAGAAAAATAACAAAATAGGAAAGAAAATATAGAAAAATAAATAAAATAAGTAATAAAATTAACAAAAGCAAATAAAATAATAAATAAAATGAATAAAAATGAACAAAATTAATAAAAAATGTACAAGATATGTAACCCATTTGGATGTTCAGAGGCTCCGTAGTTACCATGGAAACACCATCATCTTCTACAACGTTGATTCACACACTGTTATGTTCAGTTAAAGAGAAATCTTAATGAAAAAGTCAAGTTTTCTTCCATTTTCTTTGTTTTAAATATAATAACTCTTAACTTTAATTTGAGCTTTTATGGACATCATAATCAGTAAATTAAATATACAGTCAAAAAATACCTGATTTTCACTTAGGAATGCAAAAACACTGGACATAATATTAGAAAAAATAGAGATAAATCACTTAAGAAAAGTTTTTTTAAAAAAAGAGAAAAAATAATGTAGGAACCTGGGGTTTATGTTCAGTTAATGACAGATTTCATTTAACCTTCGATGTTAAAACCATCCTGGAGTGAACGTGTTTTTGAAATACTGTCAGTGTTTCAGCGTAACAGACCAATGGACATGTCCAAGTATATGTCCAGCAAATATCCTGTACCATAGAAATGTTCAAATGTCAGAATTACTGCAGGTGTTGCGTTTTAACGAGTCCAGAATTAACCCTTTATTCATTATTTCAGTGGGTCGCTTTCTGTCTTTAACCCTCTGGTATCCGGGTGCGCTTTTTATGCACACTTTGCACTTCATGTTAAAAAACTTCAGATTATTTTTCATGATTTAAATAAAGTTAGAATTCAAAAGCTGATCATTTGTGCATGATCTTTAAAATTCTGTCCAGTAACTCAAATGTGCACAATGTAAACAAAAGAAAATGACCAGACTAGCATCTGCCTGCCAAGTGTGCATAAAACGCACTAGTTCTTCCATTAGAACCTCTGTTTCTGATCCAAAGTCATTAAGGCAGAAATCCTGCTTTCACTGATATCTGGGCTTCATTTAAGAGGGGAGGGTCTACATGAATTTATTAACGTTGTTAATGATGCTGTTCATCGTTGGCATATGCCAGGCTGCAGAAATCTAATAATATGTGATCCAATTTTTATGTAGTATTTTGGAAAAAAAAACAAAAAAAAAAAACAACATATTTTGTGTTTTTTGCATCAAATAATGTAGTGACATCATGATGAAAAGAGATCGTTTAAATCAGGGGTGTCAAACATGCGGCCCGGGGGCCAAATGCGGCCCCCAAAGGGTCCAGTTCGGCCCCTGGGACGTTTTTGCCATGTGCAAAAATCCCAGTCTTGAATTGAATTAAGCAAAAAATATTTAGCTTGAATTAAGGAAAAAATCTTGAATTAAGCCAAAAAAAAAAAAAAAAACTTCAATTAAGTAGAAAAAAACCTTCAATTAAGTAGAAAAAAATCTTCAATTAAGCAAAAAAAAAAAAAAAAAAATTCTTCAGCTAAGTAAAAAAATCTTGAATTAAGCCACAAAAAAATCTAGAATTAACAATTTAATTTTTTTTCTTTGTTTTAGTGCAAAAAATATTAAATTATGAAAATACTGACATTTACCAACTATCCTGTAACAATAAAATGTGAATAACCTGAACAAATATGAACAACCTGAAATGTCTAAAGAAAATTCAGCACAATTTGAACTCTTTTCTTCCTGTTCCTCAGTGTTTAGTGTCTTCGTAGATCTGATCCAGAATGCACATGTAGAAATGATAAGCTGAGGAATAATATTGTTAAAACTGCACTAAATTTTCTTATGTTTTTTAATTTAAATTTCAGTTTTTGTTTTTGTTTTTTTTGGGGGGGTGGGGGTGGAGGGGTAGTTTATAAAAGTAAATATTTTCATAATTTAATGTTTTGTTTTGTTTTTTTTTACACTAAAACAAAGACACAAATTGGGAGTTGTCATTATTTATTGGTTATTCTGTTCTTATTTTTCTGGTCCGGCCCACTGCAGATTCAAATTTAGCGGAATATGGAACTGAACTAAAAAGAGTTTGACTGCCCTGGTTTAAAGGGTTAAAAAAAATCTAAAATGAACGATTATTTGATCTGTATGATTAGGGCTGACCTGGATTTACAAAAATAAAATCAAATTAGAGCAGAAAAATAAATCAATATATAATATTTAATAGTTTGATTTATAGGTGTGCCTTTTACGCACACTTGGTGACAGATGCTCGTATTTTTGAACATTTGACCAAACGCCAAAAATAATCATGCAAATTAACCGATGTTCGAGTTAATCACTGACATATGCCAGGATGAAAAAATCCAATAATATGTGATTCACTTTTTATGGAGTATATTGAAAAAAATTATTTTTTTTGAGTTTTTTGCATCTAAAAAAATGGTTTGTTTACATTACAAACACAGCATTTAACGGGTTAAAAAATGTCACAATTATTGAGTATTTGGTATTTTTATTTACAGCTCAAGTTGATGAAATAGAAAAAAGTGTAAAAGAATTCAAAACAAACTGTATGAGTGCCTTTTTGGTACTCTTGGTGGACGGGATACTGGAGGGCTACTATTAATCCACAGCTTCAGTTTGACAGAGTTCCATTTGACCCACAATCCTTTGCTCTCCACCCTCTGGACACGTTCTATGGTCCATAAGTGCAGACAAACACAGACAGTATCTTTGTTTACTGGAGGAACTATCAGCCCTGGAACACAACAGCACTCGTTATTTATTTACAACGGACGACTCCGGAAACTCCAGCGGATCCGACACGGGTTAAATATAGACCCAGAATGCATTGCACTGGGACCGAGACTATTTACTCCTGGAAACAAATGCACAGACAGCAGCTTTTAACTCCATGAGTGTTCTAGTCCACCAGGTCAGGTCTGGTCCTGCTTTAGAACCGCTGTTTGTGACTAAAATGTAAATGTTTTCCATCTGATCCGAACTGAACACACGTCCTCCTGTCATTTACATCTGACAGTAAATACTGATTCAGTGTTTACATGGAGCTCACACTGGTATTCTGAATATGAACGGCTGTGATCTGACGACGCTGCTCTGGTTTTAGATGAACTGGATGAACTGGATGAACTGGGCTGCATCGTGTGGTCAGAAGGGGGCGCTGCAGGCTGCGTTAACCCTTTCATGCATACTGGTCACAACAGCGGACAGCTCTTCTACAGCTGTTCTCTTGTATATTCATGCGTTTTGTTTTGTTTTTATTTTTATTTTTTTTTACACATATCTTTATTAAAGTTTTAAGACACTACATATCTTTTCTGACATGAATTGGTGACATTGTGTGGATCTTTCCTGAGCATAAACCCCCAGAATCATAAGCCCTCCCCATAGTTTTCACACAGTTTATCAGTAAATACATGTTTCTGTGCGTCAAAAATTAAACGTGTGGTGTCCAGCTGAGTGGACATTTTTGCAACTTCATGAAAAATAGGTTCATAAGAATTTTTCAAATCATTATTATTTATTTATTATTTTTTAAATTTTTTAATTATTTTTATTTTATTTATTTTTTATTTTTCTGAAGAAAATTTTCAATCACATTGTTTTTTCATGCCTAAAGACGAATAAAAACACTCAGGAAAAAATTTTGATTCAGGTTCTAATAATTTGTGCATGAAAGGGTTAAACATGGATTTAATGAATGGGACTAGAAAGTTAAAGACCCGGCTTCCATTTCTGATCGAAGTAGCTTTTTTTTTTTCTCTCTCTCTTTTGTTTTCTAAATATTTTCACACTACTGCATCTATCGAACATGTAGCTCCGCCCACCTCCTCCAGAGCAAAGAACACCAGAAAACAACAGAGTTTTTACAACAATCCTGTTCTACAGTACAGACCAGGGCTGTCAGACTCATTTCAGTTCAGTTCTATATTCAGCTAAATTTGATCTGCAGTGGGCCCAACCACTGAAATAATAACAGAATAATATATAAATAATGTCAACTCCAAACTTTCCTCTGTTTTAGAGCGAAAAGAGTAAATTTACATGGTGAAAAGGTTTCCATCTACAAACTATCCTTTCAAAAGATGTGAAGAACATGAACAAACTGAAAAAATAAATGGAATTTTAACACTATTCTGCCTCAGTTTATCATTTACATTCATGTACATTAGAACGTACAGATCACAGTGGATCTACAAACACACAGAACATTTAATAACAGGTGGAATATTGTTAAAATTGTACTTACTTCTCTTCAGACATTTCAGGTTGTTCATATTTGGTCAGGTTATTCACATTTTTGGAGAAATTATACTTTTTTTGTGTAAATATGAAAATATTTACATTTACAAAGAGAAACATTTGGAGTTGTCATTATTTCTCTGTTTTTATGACAGTATTTGACTGCTCCTGCCCACTGGAGATTGAACTGGTCTGAATGTGGAACCTGAGCTAAAAGGATTGTTCATTTCTTAGTGTAATTTTTCACAAATTCATCCCAAAGGTCAGACCGGACCCTATGACGGGCCAGTGTTGAGCCGCATTCTGTAATAAATTCCCGTTATGTAATAAAAGTTCAAAATGTAATAAGAATGTCACGTCATCTTGTAATAAAGCCGCATTATGTAATAAACTGACGCATTTTGTAATAAACTACCTCAGTGCATTATGTAGTAAATTTTTTCGCATTACGTATTAAGTTATGACAATTTAAGAAATTTATTACAAAATGCACTTGACACATTTAGTCATTTAGACACGTGTTTGGCACTGATTAGTGTGTGTTTATCGGCAAAATACATTTTAGTTACAAGTTAGCCACCAAAGGCGTGTGACGGTTCAGCTGTTTTTTAATATCCAGAAATGTTGTTTACATTGTTAAAGACACTTTCCTGAGTTTTTTTTTTTTTTTTCAACTGGCATAGACACCTTATATTGATCAAAATATTTTAATTTGCCTTAAAAAGGTTCTGTTTAGAAATAAAGCCATTTATTGTTCAACATCAGCATTTTCTACTTTGTGTGTGCATGTTGGAGTGTGTGCACTAACTGTGAATGTAGTGGGAACAGGTAGGCTACACTGGCTTACAAAAAAAAATGTTTTTTGCAAGTTGTGTAGGTTTTTTCAACTGAATTCGGACCATTTTGCACCGCTAAATCCAAAAATGACGTCTGTTTTTCTCAATCAGGTCAGGTTTTTTTTGCTAATTTGATTTTGAAAAATTTGATCTTCTCACAAAACTGATTACATTTTTGTGACTTTATCAGTTGATTTTTTATATAGTTCTCACCCAAAATAGGTTTTAAGAGAAAAAAAAATCATTTTCTAACAGGATGTATTCATTAAGTGTTACAAACTGTAGCAGAATACGTCAGGCTTATTTTTGCAAGATCTTCTAGTCGAAGCCATTTCATTCACCTGTAATATTAAAAAAAACATTAATGATAAATTGGCAAAAGTCAAATCTTCAGAACTCGTTTACTGCAAGAAATATGAAAGAATTTTGTATCATATGATGTGAAAATGCCCATAAATGTAAGCAAAAATGTTCAAAAGCCAATATGTAGCATAGTTCAGAAAGTTGACCTGATTGAGCAAAATTACTGTGATTTTGGATTCAGCACCAAAATGATCCTAAATCAGCTCCAAAAACTTAAACAATACATTTGTTGTTGACCAGTGTTATCATTAGCACTACGACAACTACTAATCTGCAGGGCTCCTTCAGTTAAAGAGAGGAAAAAAAATCTACTTGTGTCGTTATTACGTAATGAACCATGTTATTACATTTTCCTGAAAATAAAAATGTGTCAAGTGCATTTTGTAATAAATTTCTCAAATTGTAATAACCTACTACATAATGTAAAAAAATTTACTACATAATGCGTTGACGTAGTTTATTACAAAATGTGTCGGTTTATTACATAATGCGGCTTTATTACCAGATGACGTGACATTCTTATTACATTTTGAACTTTTATTACATAATGGGAATTTATTACAGAATGCGGCTCAACAGGGACACGTTTGACACCTGTGGTACACACTGACACTAATTTGTCCTTTCTTCCATCATTTGCCACAGTACTGTGGTAGCAAAATGCACAAAATAATGAACTGAAGTATACGTCATATATGACCACAGTACTGTGGCAACAAGAGGAGAATGAGTTAAAAAAAAAAAAAAGAAGAGGCGAATGAGGTCATGTGACAGTACCCCTGACTGGCTCTAGTCCTAATGCTAACATCTGATTGGTTCTGTGGCTATAGACAAACCCATATGTTGTGCCCAGTACTGTGGCAGCAGACATTGCCTAAACAATTATGTCATACTCAGAGAAATGTTGGTCTGAAGTCTGGACCTTATATGTGCAAATGTCGTGATGTAACTAGTTATAAAACGTAACAAATGAAGCAGGAATTCAAACAGGTCGTAGAAATCCACTGGATTTTTTTTCCAAATGAATCTAAAGACAGTTTAGCAGCAGCTGGAGGGTTCAAATTCAAACTGTAGGAACTATTAGGATCCAAATACACAAAGAAATGAAGCACAGACTAAGAAAAGTGGGTTTAAATAAATATGAACCCTTTAAACCTTCAGCGCTGAATTTACCCAAAGAGTCGAAGGCTAAATGTGCATCACAGACGCAAATATCATCAAGAACATATGTGAAATAATTTTGTGAATTAAATCAGTAAAAAAGTGTTTTCTGGAAGGTGTTATAAATCTTGACCTACATGTGAATACGCGACAAAATAAAAATTAAACGAGTAAAAGATACAAATGAACCTATATGAATGCATAAAGGATGAAAGAGTCGACAAAAACATGGAACTGATGGTTTAAGTCATCATGTCTTTTGGTTGATTTGGGTCTTGAACATGTTTGGGAACCACTGCATCAGTCAGATGTTTCGGGGTACCCCAGGGCTCAGCGTTAGGACCTGACATTATTTCAAAAGTAAAGAGATTAAAGATGATCTTGTTAAATGTCATGAAGACCCACAACCCTGGTCCTGGTCTTCAGATCTCCTCTCCTAAACCCTACCCCTCCTGGGTTCTTCTCCGTCCGTCCTCATCGCATACCCGTCCTCCGTGGCGTCGGCGCTGAGGTGGACGGCGTCCCCTCCCCCACCCCCACGGGCCGCTGGCCTGCACCGCTTCAGCAGAAGTCAGAAAAATCAGGCAGACGTCCCTGATGTGAACATGACCTATTTGTGAAGTCCTACACAGGCCTGCAGTCCTGGCCCACTTCCTGCTGCACCTGCCCACCGCACATGGACGTGCACCAGTCACATGACCACGTTCATCCACAGCACCGCCACGGGACGGAGCGTCTGTACGCCGCACAGCCTCCAAACGCCGTTTAGAACGATTTCATTTAAGGTTCATGACAAAGGGAAACACCGATTTATTCACACGACGGATGTTTACGTCAGATTCTGCAACGTCTGGATCCATCTGCGTCAAATCACAGAAGGTTCTAGTTCAGTCTGTGGTTGATTTTCCTGATTATTATTGATCTGAACACAAAAATACACACGTTTGTTCAGTTTTAGCTGCTTCTGTTTGTCACATTTACCCTGAATTTTAATGTAAGAAGACTTGAATTATGGGATTTTGAAGAGAATCAGACAAATTATCATTTTATTTCTTGGGGAATCGTTGAAAATGCTAGTTTTTATTATATTAGTGATTGGAAATGATTCAGATTGTTTGTTCTGAGCTGATAGTGTGTGTTTCTGGAATAATCATTTATCTGTAGCTTTTCTTGTTCTTGTGTGGGAGGTGTTGGTTTTATCTATTTTTAATGATAAAATGCTGATTTTTTTTAATCAAAATTAAATTGAGACATTTTCAACATTCCTGTTAATATTAATATTAATTTTCATGTATTTGTATGAACTGTTAGTTATTTTCATGTTCTTTTATAGGAGGTGGGGGTTTTTTATACTAAAATGCTGCTTCAATTGAAAAAATGACAAATTCTGAGTATTCTGGTTAATATTAATGTTAGTTTGTTGGATTTTGTGGTTCTAATCTGTTATTTATCAAATCACAGAAGGTTCTAGTTCAGTCTGTGGTTGATTTTCCTGATTATTATTGATCTGAACACAAAAATACACACGTTTGTTCAGTTTTAGCTGCTTTTGTTTGTCACATTTACCCTGAATTTTAATGTAAGAAGACTTGAATTATGGGATTTTGAAGAGAATCAGACAAATTATCATTTTATTTCTTGGGGAATCGTTGAAAATGCTAGTTTTTATTATATTAGTGATTGGAAATGATTCAGATTGTTTGTTCTGAGCTGATGGTGTGTGTTTCTGGAATAATCATTTATCTGTAGTTTTTCTTGTTCTTGTGTGGGAGGTGTTGGTTTGATCTATTTTAATGATAAACTGCTGCTTTTTTTTAAATCAAAATTAAATTATTATGAGACATTTTCCACATTCCTGTTAATATTAATATTAATTTTCATGTATTTGCATGAACTGTTACTGTTATTTTCATGTTCTTTTATAGGAGGTGTTTTTTTTTTTATACTAAAATGTTGCTTGAATTGACAAAATTATGACAAATTCTGAATATTCTGGTTAATATTAATGTTAGTTTGTTGAATATTGTGGTTCTAATCTGTTATTTATCAAATCACAGAAGGTTCTAGTTCAGTCTGTGGTTGATTTTCCTGATTATTATTGATCTGAACACAAAAATACACACGTTTGTTCAGTTTTAGCTGCTTCTGTTTGTCACATTTACCCTGAATTTTAATGTAAGAAGACTTGAATTATGGGATTTTGAAGAGAATCAGACAAATTATCATTTCATTACTTGGGGAATTGTTGAAAATGCTAGCTGTTTTAAAATTTAATTATTATTATTTTAGTGATTGAAAAAGATTCAGATTGTTTGTTCTGAGCTGATAGTGTGTGTTTCTGGAATAATCATTTATCTGTAGCTTTGTTATTGTTTCACTGTTTTCTTGTTCTTGTGTGGGAGGTGTTTGTTTTAATGATAAAATGCTGCTTTTTTTTTTTTTTTAATCAAAATTAAATTATTATGAGACATTATCAATAATCCTGTTAACATTAATGTTAATTTTCATGTATTTGTATGAACGGTTACTGTTATTTACATGTTCTTTTATAGGAGGTGGGGTTTTTATACTAAAATGCTGCTTGAATTAACAAAATTATGACAAACTCTGAATATTCTGGTTAATATTAATGTTAGTCTGTTGAATTTTGTGGTTCTAATCTGTTATTTCACATGTGAACTTTCACCTCCTAAGGTTCAGTTAATAACATGATGTAATATTTAGTCTTTTTGTGTTAAAATATCTCTTAAAGTGGAATGTTTTAAGTCTCATCTTTAGACCCACTTTTATTCTCTGGCTTTTAACACGTGGTCCTTTGTGTTTTTTATTTATTTATTATTTTATATTACCACTTTTAACTATTTGATTGTATTGTTTTATGTGTAGCACTGTTGTAGTTTTATGTACTTATTGTTTTTACTTCATTTCTTTTAATTGTTTTTATGATGTGTAGCTGTTTGGAAATGTTTAAAACTGTTTTATAAATAAAGTAGATTAGAGTGTAGTTCAGGTTATAAATGTGCTATAATGTGGTGCTGTGCTGCCCCCTAGTGGATACATTTACCATCACAGCTTCATTCCTGGATCAGATGGAGAAAATGTAACTTATTAAAACTTACTTTAGTTCAGGGGAATATGATCTCCAGTGGGACGGACCAGTAAAGTATAATAATAATAATAATAATAATAATAATAATAATGTCAACTCCAGTTTTTCTGTCTTCATTATAGTGCGCGAAAGTAAAATTACATCATTAGTGCAATTTTAACAATATTTTATCTCAGATTCTCATTTACACATGTACATTAAATACACAAAACATTTCATAACAGGCAGAATATTGTTAAAATTGTACTTAATTTTCTTTAGACATGTCAGGTTGTTCATATTTGTTCAGGTTATTCACATTTTTTGTTAAAAGGATAGTTTGTAAATGTCGATATTTTCATGTAATTTCACTGTTTTACACTAAAACAAAGAGAATAACCTGTATTTGTCAGTATTTGTAGGTTATTATGATTGTATTTTTAAAAACACAAAGTAATCTTGTCAGTATATGATCAGTAACTTCAACATTATGTAATTATTTTAACCTTTGTCACTGTTTCATGATCAAATCTTTGCGTGTTTTTTTTTTGTGTGAAAGTAACGGATTCATATTTACTTGTATTTAATTCAAACATGGCTTCCAATTTTTCAGTTTTTTTTTTCTTTCTTGTAAACCCATTAGTTTTTCCATTTTTGTTTTTGGAAATTTTGACTGAAAATCAAAGGCTGTGACTTGGAGACTGAATTGACCATATATCAACTTTTTTTCCTAATACTGATGCTTCTTTTTTAAATAAAGTTTTCATGTCAGATTTGACTCGAAACATCAATGAATGATGATTTTTTTAAGCAAAATGACCACAGAATTTTATCATATGTAAATTAAACTGCCATGCTGTGTATTTTTTTTTCTTTAAATCATTTTAATAAAATAACCTTAGACGGAGCTGTAGTAACTGAGTCTTAAACACAGTATAAAAACATTAGCATGGTTTGCATTGTTCAGTCATATTTGAATAATGGAAAAAAAAAACAACAAAACAAAACAAAAAAACACACATTCACTTCCACGGCTCCATCATCATGTTCTACAATCATCAACCCACAGAGGAGATCCAAGTCCAACCCGTTGAGAAGAAAGAAAAAGTCAAATGTAACATTGAAGTAAATGTATTTACAGTATCACACGCTTTGCAGATGATGTGAGTGTTTTTTACAGTAAACCAAAGGTGCAGCAAACTGTGAAAGTGAACATGAAAACAAACACACAGGTTTTATTTAGGGTTTGTGCTGAATCTGAAAAGGAGACAGAATGGAAAACAAACCGGAAAGTAAATATTAAATCACTTTTAATATCAACAAAGAAAAAAAACTTTACAAAAAAGGTACACGAGTCTATTCAGGAACAGTTAAAGTAAATGTGTTGTAAATATTTACCAACACTGTTCATGTTCACTACGGTTGGAAATTCTACTTTAACAGTTTCTAAAGACACTTACTACAGTACACTAACATGAATAAACATTTACTGTTAAGAACCATAAATGATACTTCACTTTAAAAACAGATTAAGTGTCCCTAAATCAACCAACTTCAATCAAAATACCTTTAATTTAGAAAATATTTGCTAAGTAAATAAAGTTTATCTTCATTTTTAAAAACTATTCACACCATTCATTTAAACTTTATCAATAATGAAATATGATTGAATCAACTAGAACAACAAAGTGACACTTAATATTGAACAGATCTAATTTTTTTTTTTGGTAAAATGATTAAATGTAGAGCTTCCGTTTGTCAAAAACCTAAAAATCCAGGTGTTAATTTTAATATTTAGTGATTCCAATTAAATATGTGACAAATATTTCACAAATCTCAGTCTATTTTTTAGCAAAATGAGTTTGGTTGAATTAAATATTTAAGTTTAAATACATTTCATTAGTCTCTGATTTTTAAATAAACAAATATTTTTCAACTTTAAATCCAATGATATAATATTACATCATTTTTAAAGTAACAGATTTTTAAAGTAAAGGTTTATGTATTAACCAGTTTTTATAAATATTAATAAATCTTGATAGACATGTTAATGAACACATCACTAAGTACGGAAGAGAATTAGGGCCGCTGGAAAAAAATAAATAATAAGGTCCCATATATTTTTTTATTATTCTGAGAAAAAAAGTCAGAAACTTGACTTTAATCTTAGAATTCTGGCTTTTTTCTCAGAATTCTGACTGTTTTAAATATTTTTTTATTATTATTTTCCTGAGATTCAAGTCAGATTCTGAGGGAAAAAAAAGTCTGAATTCTGACGTTAATCTCAGAATTCTGACTTTAATCCTGGAATTCTGATTTTTTTTCTCACAATTTGACTTTTTCTCAGAATTCTGGCTTTTTAATTAATTAATTTATTTAAAATTATTATTTTTCTGAGATTAAAGTCAGAATTCTGACTTTAATCTCTGAATTCTGACTTTTTTCTCGGAATTCCGACTTATTTCTTAGAATAATTTAAAAATATAGGCTTATTGGACCTTAATTGTTTTTTTTTCTGTGGCCCTAATCCTCTTCTGTCACTAAATCCAGTGTTTGTTGCACTTTTTAAGGGATTAACAGCATCTTTATAAAATATTAAATACATAAATACTGAAGTTAACATGAACACCTTTAGTAAATGATGACAACACATTAGTTCACTGTTAATTAACCATATAGTTGTATTAACTAATATTAATCAGTGTACCTTTATTATAAAGTCTTATCCTGACTAATATATTATAAAAAGTACATTTATTGGCATGGAAATATTGATCCTGGGTTTTTCATTCCTGGGTTTTTGATCCATTTTGTTGAACAGCAAATCCACAAAAGTCCAGAAGGTGATTCGATATTCACACCAAAAGAATGTTTGTTTTTTTTTCGATAAATGTGAGATTTGTGGGGTGATCCAGCCAACCCCATCCCAACAGAAAACAAACCCAGCCTTTTCTACGCAGTGTTAGCAGCAGCAACAGGTTGAACCAACAGGAAACACATTGTTCTATAACAAAGAGGTGTCGGAGTCTGAGCGGCTCAAAGGAAAACACTTCCTACAGGGAGACGTTAAAGGCCCAGCATCAGGTTCTAAAGTCCAGATTTACACCATGTGGACAAAAGTACGTGGACATGTTGAATTCAGCTGTTTGTTTTCTAAAAGGCATCTGGGATACAAAACAATAATGACTAATGTCAGAATATAGTTTTATATTCTGGGATAAATATTTCTGCATTGGTTAGTTTGGTTTAATTATCTTTGCTTCTAAAATGTTTCACAGATGGTCTGGACTTAAATTCTCTCAACGCTGATTTAGCTTAGGGTTTTTTTTTTTATCCGTGACTATGATTTTACATGTTTGAACCTCTAAATTTCTAAAATATTTTTCCTGCTCTGACTGTAAATAATAATTTTCTACCACAACTAACCATCTACTTTCATCACATCTGACTGAGGAAGAAAAATCTACCATTAAACTTTAAGGAAATATTGATGTTTTTATCTCAGATCCTCATGAACAGGACATCTGACAGCTGTAGACATGATGTGTCCCAATATTTATGTCCATATAGTTTACAAATATCAATATTTCTAAGAAGCTAAATAACGTTAGCTTGTTTAGAATCCATTGCTAGCAAACAAAGATGGCTGGATTTTTATTTTTTAATGTTAATAATGTTAACTTGATGTTAGGTGTTTGTGAGTCATTTGATGCTGAATAAATATTGTAAATTGTTTAAAAAATAAAACACTGACAAGATTGCTTTCAGACATTTTTTTCATTCTTTGCTAGCAAGGGTGTGTTAAACTAGCTAATGTTAGCTAGGGTCTTAGCTTTGAGTAAATGAAGTATATAGACAAAAATATTGGGACACATCATGGCTAAAGCTGCCGGTTCATGCTGATTTGACATAAAAGCATCAATATTTCCTTAAAGTTTAATGGGAAATGAAGTCAAAACCATCCAATCAAATGTCTGAAAGCAATCGTATTAGTTTTTTGTTTTTTAAATGATTTACAATATTTATTCAGCATCAAATGACATACAAACACCTAATGTCAACTTAACATTAACACTGAAAAACAAAAATCCAACCATCTTTGTTTGCTAGCAAAAAGTGCTAAACAAGCTAACATTATTTAGCTTCTTAAAAATATTGATGTTTATAAACTAAACGGACATAAATATTGGGACACATCATGTCTACAGCTGTCAGATGTCCTGTTCATGAGGATCTGAGTTAAAAAACATCAATATTCCCTTAAAGTTTAATGATAGATTTTTCTTCCTCAGTCAGATGTGAAGAAAGTAGATGGTTAGATGTGGTAGAAAATTATTATTTACAGTCAGAGCAGGAAAAATATTATAGAAATTTAGAGGTTCGAACATGTAAAATCACAGTCATGGATAAAAAAACAGAACAAAAAAACAAAAAACAAAATCAATGTTGTGAGAAATTCAGTCAAACCATCTCTGAGGCATTTTAGAAGCAAAGATAACAATTTAAACCAAACTAACCAATGCAATGATATTTATCTCATAATATAAAACTATATTCTAACATTAATCATTATTGTTTTGTATCCCAGACCCCTATTAGAAAAGAAACACCTGAACTCAACGTGTCCACATACTTTTGTCCATATCGTTTACGTCATGAGTTGATGAAAAACCATGATCATGTATAATTTATCGCACTTGAAAAATACTTGTGTTTCAGGAAACGTTTTCTGATTTTCAGCGTTTGATCAACACTTCTCTGGGGTTATTTCCATCTGTACAGTAACAGTTATTTTATTTTCATACAATAAGACCCATGTCTAAATCAGAACTTTCACTTCTCCATTTTGTGTGTTTGATTAACTTTTACATATTAGATCTTCTAGAATCAAAAAGTAAAACACAAAAGCTTCAGTATTCTGCTGTCGGCTACAGAGCAACATATAGTTTACACATTTTCAGTGTTTTATTGTTGTATATTACAGCAAAAAAAAAAAAAACAACTTATTTGGATTTAGTGTTTTTGCGCATAAGAAATTCAGCTGGTTTTGGAACATTCTGGGAACCCCTGAAGCTGAATTAGCTCCGTTTCACATGATCAGGTGATTTGTTGTTACTTGTTAGTGCATGTAATTCCTTTTTTCTTGACATTGGAATGGAAGTGGGTTTCAGTCGATGTTGGTATTGACATCAAGATTCAAACCAGTTCCATCAACATTTTCTACTTAGTTTGATGTTTAGTTACACATTTATTTAATTACTTTGACTTAAATGTTACCAAATGTTTCTCCTTTCTTTTTTTTACTGGAACTGGATCTGTGTATTGTGATTTTGCATCCTGAATTTTTTTTTTTTTTTTTTTTAAGAGGACCTCGGGAAGACTAGCCTGGCATTTGTACATGGGCTAATGGGGATCCTCAATAAGAATAAACAAGGTTAAAGAAAGTATAAACCATAAACCGTTATCTAGTTTCTAATGAAGTGACAGATGAATAATGCATTTTTAAGACAAATGGTGATGGTATTGATTTATTAATCGACTATCGGCTTTTTCCTGCTCCAAACTCTGCTAAATCTTACCTAACTTTGATATGTAGAATTAAAAAACATCTGACAAAAGTGACAGTTGGCTTAAGTTTATGTACATTTACATAATAACTTTAGAAATATTACACTGGAATGAATGTGAAAAGTGGACGTACTCTAATGTGCAGACAGTGTTTTCAAACATTCCTTCCGAGTTTGTCTTAAAAACTGAAACCGACTCACACTTATGACTTAATTTTTCTTTCTTTTTTTAATTTTCGTGTTTATGCTAGGGGCATTTTCCTTGTAGACCAGTGTTATCCACCACTAATGTCTGCATTTCAACCCAAAAATGTTCCAAAGTCAAGTTTCCTATGGGCATCAGATGTTTCACAGATGACACTTCACTCTATAACAGTGAAGTTATGGAATATTTTTACCAGTTAATATTTATATAAGCTCATTGTGCTCTAAACACAAATGCGCAAAGTGTTTCTTTTTTTTCATAAATATTTTGTTGCATCTCTTTATGTTGTACTTTGTAGACGGTTCATGTATTTATTTGCTAAATGCTGTCGGTTGGGTTTCAGTGGCAGTTTTAATTGATCAGTTGTTTGGTTGATAAACACTTGTGACTTCATTTTTTGCCTTTGCTGATGCTAATTTGTGAAAGCTTCATATTTACGCTTGGAGTGATTTCCTTGTATACCAGTGTTATCCACCACTAACGTCTGCATTTCAACCCAAAAATGTTCCAAAGCCACGTTTTCCATGAGCACCAGATGTTTTACACATGACACTTTACAGAATATTTTACCAATTAAAATGTATATAAGCTAATTGCTGTACTCTAAACACTAATGCACAATGTTTTTGTTTTTTTTCATGAATATTTTGTCGTATCTCTTTATGTTATACTTTGTAGACAGTTCATGTATTTATTTGCCAAAAGCTGTTTGTTCAGTTTCACTGACAATTAGTTTCAATTGACCAATTGTTTGGTCGATAAAATGTCAGAAAATGGAGAGAATGTTTTTCAAATACCATGTTAACATCCTCAAATGTCTCATATTTACTCTTACTTCAAGTTTATTGTCAAATATGAGAAAAGAAGCCAGAAAATAATCCAAAAAGCTGGAATTTGAGACTTCTTCTCAAACAGACCATCATAATATCTGTTGATTAATGTAATAATCAATTAATCGTTGCAGTTCTAACATATTTATTACTTGTTCGTTTTAAGAAGCTTTGGTTTTTGATTCTAGAAGTTCGTATCTATGTATATTGCTTCAGTTTGGCTTAAATTACAAACCCATGAGTACAGATTATAAAACCCAGCTTTATATATTTATTTTTTTTGTTGAAACCAGCAGATCTAAAAATCATAACTGGTGGTAAAGTTGGTGAATATGACCAATCTGTTGTTATACCGACTACTGGAATATGACATTATTTCACTGGACTCAAACCTGATGCCTGGAAACCAACAAAAACAGAAATTGATCACCGTTTTCTTACATCATGACAAAATTGTTACATTGAACGTGACTTAAGAGAGGAGTTGACTGAATTTGGAGACTGCATAGGATGTACAGTGGGCTGAGCTGTGTTTCTCAAGTACTAACAGAGCGACAGTAAGCATCGCTATTTGATTTTCTTCTTTTCTGTAAAAAGTGTTGTTAGAAAACCATCCGTTCACTCTGACAACGTGAAAAATCTCAGCTTTCATTCTGACAGACGTATGCTACAGGTTGACGAAATCCTGGAGAGAAAACTGTAAACTAATCCTGACAGTGAAAGAAGTGACAAAACAAATCCCATTTAATTAAAACATCATACAAAAGAAGGAAATTATTTGGACCGGAACATGATTCCATCACAAAACAATTGAATTCGTCTACCAGCTCTAAGTTAGACTATACAAAAAGAACCTCCTGTCCTCTTGTGCAGGATAATAAAAGATAAAAAAGTCCCTTAAGATAGGCCTGTTTTTATATTTTTGAGCAAAAATGACAAACCAGATTTATATGAAATTACCTGAGTAATTTAATCCACCTCTGCATAAAACCTCTGTTGATTTTGTCCATCATTTCGTAGTTCGTGCTCTTACCACAACTCCTAATTACAGTGTACCATTTTCACAGTTCAATTTGACCTGTCCATGCATGATGTTAAAAATCATGCCTGCAGTACATAATTTACTAGGATACGCACCTATGAAAAGATAAACTATGATTTACTTAAGAATATTATTTACAGGAAACAAAAATCCAACAATCTTATAGTGGAAGGTCCTTTAAAAATATACAACATTAACCATTTGTTGCACCTCAAATGGACAGAATATCGACCCATTCGAAGGTGATGGAAAATGTTCAGATCAGTTTATTCCAGTCTCTAGTTGCCTCCATGAGATGCCGCTGACCGTGGCCGATCCAGTCTTCTTGGCTGTTAAAAAGCCGACCGCAAAACCAGCAGTCAAACATCACAGACTCCTGCCTCGAGCCCGCTAGAGTTTTCACTACCTCGTACTTCTTTCTGCTCTTTTTCCTCAGTTTTAGTTTGAGAAGGAATCGCTCTCGGACAGAACTCTGAACCGGCCGAGGTCTGGGGTCGTCGCTCTCAGATACCGCTCCTTTGGTCGGGGAGTTCGTCCCCAAAGCACCGAGCTCAGAGAGCGCTTGGACTGTTTTTTCGGACAGAGATACTTTACTGACTGCACCTCTGTACCGGTTTACTGCCTTCATGATATTAGCCACTTCCGGAATGTCAGCATCTGGATGATTGAGCACCACTACCGGCTGGTATCGACGAGGGCATTTAATCTGTTGCAGAGAACTGAACGGGGAGAGTCTCAGTGTCCTTTCAACATCTTTGGCTACAGGCTTCCACAACACAACCGACTCTTTTTCGGTCAGAACTCGATTTGAGAGTCTTCTAGCTTTGTGCACAGGCGGTGGAAGCTCGTCGAATAGTTGTTTCCTTCGCCTTTTCCTTTGGCTTGGAGGCCGAATTGGCCTTGGGGCTAAGATGGGTTTCTCTGCTTCACATGACTGTACCTTTACATTCATGGGAGACCGTGAAGACTCCGTGACATCTTTCTGTGCAATTTTAATAAATTTCTTTATGCTGCTGGAAATGTTTGCATTTGTTTTGTTTGGAGATACCAGAAAACACTGGGTCTGAGGTCTGGTGGCCAGAAACAAAGGCTGGTTGCTAGCAACAGGGGCACCACTTGAAAGAAGGCCACCAGTAGGAGTGACTATTTTAAATATGACTTTGTTCCCTGTAGTTTCATTGGACTGACTAGACTGAGCCACAGTTTTTGCTTCTTGGTTATTTAAGAGTATGCCTGATTTGGGCGGGGAAATATACCGGAGTAAGAACGCTTGGCGACCGCTCTGCAGAGGATTTGGTTTCTCTGTGGAGCCAACGGGCATTGCTAGAACTGGCCTGGAGTTCAAAGGGAGTTGTGTACTTGCAAGCCTAAGTCCAGGAGCACTGGGAGCCTGAACAAATGGGACTGACCTCTGGACTAAGTAGCAAGTTGGTTGAGCTTTTGCAGTTTTGTCAGTAGGGGTACTATTTGGTGTGCTTGAAAGGAGTACAGGACCCTTAAACCCTGTGCTGTTGATAAGGTAGCGATTTGAGGAAGTGCTAACGCCTTGTGGAACAGCAGACAGAATTGTTGCACCCTTTTCAGGAATGCCTGCCTTTGGTGCTGAAACACCAACCCTCCTGTTCTGCGTAAGCACTACACCAGTTGGATTACTGGATCTTTCCTGCGCTGGCTTCATGTAGGAGACATTGATCTGAGGATTTACAGAATTCGTTATCAGTTTGAAACCTGGGGAGGCCTTGACCTGCACTGGCATGGCAAACCGATTCTCAGCAGTTCTCAGAAGGACCGGCTGCTTTCCCTCTGGCAACTGAAGGATTCGTACGGTTGTTTTAGTTTGTTTTGACGAATCACTGCTTGCACTTGAAGTTGCTAGTTTTTCTTTAGTGAGTTGTTGGCTAATGATCGTTTCTGAATGTTCTTCCACAAAACTGCCCAATGAAGCTGAACTACCCTTATTCTCTGCTGGTGTTTTGGATATAGGAATGCTCTCCTCTTCAATTTTGATAATATTAAAGTCTTGCAGCACTGACTCTGGGTTTTCATCCTCAGTGGGTGGATCATCAACGTTAGCTATGCATTCATCTACTTCAACGTCTCCATCATGGCCACATCGACTCACATTGGGAGATGTTTCTTCTCCGTTACAGCTATAGGAATATGGTTCTGGAGATTCTGCTAAAGTCAAACTAAACTGCGATGACTCATAAATACTTTCTTTATCTGCTGAGAGGTCGGACATATTGTCGAAAGCCTGGCTAGTGTTTGGTGAGGTGCTGAGTATTTCCTTGGAATAATTGTGAAACGTAAACACTTCTTGATTTGGTGAGTTTTGTGTACAGTTCTCCGAGGATGACTCCGATAGAGAAACTGGATTTGTCAATAGTGTTTTTAAGTTGTGGTTGTTTTTATGCCTGGACTCCCTTTCGGTCTTTTCTGGAGTAGTGTTACAAGAAGACTTCCCTCTATGTTTGTTCATTAAACTACTGTTTGCTACCGTTTCTGACAATGACATTCCATCTGCTGCCCCACAATTTTCAATATCAGTTTCAGAAACCGTCTCTTGTGCAGCTTTTGATTGTAAAGCTAAATCAGTGGCCTTGCATGTAGAAGGAACTGAGTTATCGGACGTTTTTCTTGACTGAATTTGGTGACATGTATTGATGTCTTGGTCAAACTCATTTGTCATGGGATATACTGTATCTGCACAAGCTGAAGACCTATTTAATAAAGGACTAGTTGGCTCCCTAACGTCACCTTCATGAGGTGACAAATCAAAGCTGCAAACAGCAGTTTCCTCCTCTTCAACTTTTACTTTTACAGCCAAAATTTCATCTTGATCTGTCGGTATGCAAGACCCACCTCTTGGTGAAACTGCAAAGCAATGTAATGAACCCCTACCATTAGAACATTCTCCATTGTCAATAGTGTCTTTACTTTTCTCTGATGATGAAGAACCAACATCTTCAACCAAAGAATGATTCTGAGGAGATGAGTCTTGCTTTGTTGCTGGTATTACTTTGAGGACTAAGTGTTTCTTGCCATCAACCATCTTGAAACCCATTACTTTGGTTGTACAGTTAGGGGGAAGGGAGATTTTGTTCTTGACCATCAGAACTTTCAGACCATTAGGAGTGGTGTGAGCGGCGGCTTCAGAGTTTGCAGAACTGTCACATTCTTGCAACATCTCAAGTGTGGACTGTTCTATGCTATGAGCACCTTTGTTGGAGTTTTTATTGTCCTTTTTTGCTCCAGTTCCATCAAGTAACTGGTGGATCTCCTCTGATGGCACATCTGATTTGAACAACCTGCCGTTTTGGTTTGGTAAACCCCCAGAAAGACTGTTCAGTTTTGATATCCTCTGAGGTTCCTGGGACTCTCCTGGGCTCTTCTTAAGCAGAAGTTTTAAGCTTGCTGATGAATGAACTGGAGTCCCGCTGTCCTCTACTGCCTTAAACGCGTTCTTTCTTTCAGATTTTTCTTTATGAACAGCTGCCACGTGTTTTTTCAGATACTCGCTTCTTGCTGAACCATAGCCACAATCCTGACAAGTGTAGGGGAACAAACCAGAGTGGGCTTTCATATGCTTCTGGTGATCCTCTTCATTCAAGCTAATATGTTTGCATTTCGAACACTTCCACGGACTCTCGTTGTGGTGATGGATGTGCTGGACGAAGGTTCCAGCGTCAACAGTCGTAAACTCGCACCAGTCGCAGTCAAACTGTCCGTTTACACTGTGACATAGGATGTAGTGTCGCGTAAGAAGAAGCAGCGAGTACTGAGCGTCATCATTGCAAAGCTCGCAGGTAACCAGAGTATTCCTGTGCTCGATCCGATGGCGCTGAAGAACCGGGAACTCGTTTGTGACGAAACCGCACAAATCACAAGGGTACGTTGGAAGAGTTCCTTTGTGAGCTGCTCGGAAGTGTTTGAGGAGGTCATTGGGGCTATACGTGGAATCATCTTTACACACCGAACACCCAAAGCTCAGGATCTTTCCAGAGAAAACAGCCCCCTGTTGAATTTTACAGTGGGCTTTGTTTAGAGTTTGTTTTTCCTTCTTGGTGGAATTTGCGTGGTCCACTAGCAACGGCCCATCGTTCACCTCTCTGAAATGTCTATACACGAAGTCTTTTACCTTTTCTCTTTCATCATCTATCACTGATTTGTTGCAATTTTTGGCAGAATCTTGAGGTATTGTCAGGTCTTCTTCCATAGTTGTAGGTCTGGAGAAATCTGGAAGAGAACAGACCAGACATTTTAATTAATGGAGCCAGAAACATCACTAACATTACATCCACCAATTATGAGCAACTACACACAATAGAGGTAATATAAAAATATTTTTAATTAGAAAAGCAATCAGAGAGTGCAGACCTCTGCCAAGGCAGATAAGCACCCCCCCACCCCCCAATCACCACCGAAATGTAATCATTTGTTCCTTGTGCCAGTATCAACATTTCCTGAAATTTTCATCCAAATCCGTCCATAAGTTTTTGAGTTATCTTGCACATGGACAGACCAACAAACAAACAGACAAACCAGCAAACACACCACCCAACACCGGCAAAAACATAACCTCCTTGGCAGAGGTAATTACACTTACTGGGGTCAAATGCATACATTAGAATGAGTTAGATGGTTTTTTTTTTTTGGTTTTTTTTTTACAGTAACTCCAGAATTATGAAGGAAAGTAAGGTCATAATAAATCTGTGAAAACTCAAAATATAAGTGGGGAAATGAAAAAAATCTACTGATACTTGCATTATTTTATTACATCATGATTTGAAGTTATCAGCTGCTTGGAGCAAAAAGACTGTGTAGACTTAGTATGGAAATTTACAAACATTTTGACCAGCTTCAGACATGATTTTAACATGAGAACCATAAGAAAATTAAGTAATTTAGTATATATAAGTATATATATATGGAATTAATTCAAACTAGGAAAGCACTCTGAGAGTGCAGACCTTCACCGAGGGAGATCTGTGCCCCCCCAGTCACCACCAAAATTTAATCATTTGTTCCTTGTGCCAGTATCGAAATTTCATGAAAATCCGTCCATAACTTTTTGAGTTATCTTGCTAACAAACCAACAAACAAACAAACCCTGGCAAAAACATAACCTCCTTGGTGGAAGTAATGAAAATAATGTAGTATTTTTATGAGATTAAAGTCATAATATTTCGAGAATAAAGCCATAATTTATAGAGGTAATAATGAAAAATACATGAATCAAAAATATCAAGATACTTCCTCTGGAGACATTTCTTTCCCAAAAGAAATTCAGAAAACAAACTGTTTGCTTCTTGCATTATATTAACTGTGACTGTGATAATGACTGAGAAGATATGGAATATTTCTGAATAATATTTTGTTTTTGGTTCATGCAGTCAGAAAATAGCCCATAATCCAGGTCTATTCATTCATACTTCTAAAAAATTCTCTTCAGTGTTTTTTTTTTTGTAACCTGACAAGTCTCTTTTTCTTGCAGGTAAAATTTCATGATGACAATTTCCATTTCATAACTTTTCTAAGTTTCTATGTTCCTACGGACCTGTGTTTATCAATAGACCAGTTGTTCATCTGTTTTTCCCTTGTTTCGGTTTCACAAAATGTCAAGAGGTCAGAATTCATTAATAACATCAGGCTTCACGTGTTGAATTTCTGATGTGGGAAAATAATGGCTCAAAATACATAAACTGCTCTCATTTATATATTTTCTATAGTTAGATTTGATGTTCAGCTCCAAATTTTTCATTCATCCATTTGTCTTCAGGTGTTTTTTCACCTAAAAGTTCAAGTTGATTTTGCTCAAAGCTTATTTCTCTGTGGACTAAAACATCCTCCAATCATCATTTACATATATTGAGTCTCTCTTGAAACTCTAATACAATTTTAACTTCGTTATCAGATTCCCTTCTTTGTTCCCGTATTCTTTCCTGAATACCCTCCCCCACTGCATGCTAACTTTCCCAACCCCCCCTACTATGTGTGTAAATTTTCTTGCAAGGTAACAAAAGGTGACCGATTGTTAAAACCTAGGGCTCATCGCCCAATCCAAAGGTCCTTTGAGGAGACTGGAGGTGTCACTTGCAAATGCAATTCACCCTATAAAAGGTGGATCTTGTGAGAAGCTCTTTGTCTTTTTCTTCACAATCGCCGCTCATGTGCAGAACTGACCTTTCTTTGCAAAGAAATAAAATCTTGTTGGCCGGCAGAAGTCTCCATTTCATTATTCACCAGCAGCAGAGCAAAATTTCCTTAACAAAACTGACTGGTTTATGGGCAGGCATGACTGTTTCACTGTTGCATGAACATATAAAACACTCCGAATCTCATGTAGCTAGAGAACTCCAAATCCACTACTCATCTCTAATCATCCTTTAAAACCCCAGTATCGCCCATATGGTCACTAATTCTAGCTCATGGAAAGAGTTCAAATGGAAAATTGTCACAAGATTTGTCAGGACACCAGAGTTTATTTCAAAAATGAACCTCGTGAACTCCAAAACCTGTTGGTGAAATTGTGGGGCTCACTTAGGGAACCAGACCCACATATTCTGAACGTGTCCTAAGATCAGACCTTTCTGGGATGATATAGTTGTCGCTGTGAACACAGTTTTCAACCGAACATTTTCTAAAGAATCAAAGTTTGCTATCTTAGGTGTAATCCCAGAAAGTTTAGCGCACAGGTGTCAAACATGCAGCCCGGCCAAAGGTTCCAATCCGGCCCCTGGGATGAATTTGCAAAGTACAAGTTAGGGCATCAAACTCAAAAATAATATAATAACCTATAAATAATGAGAACACCATTTTTTTCTCTTTGATTGAGTGCAAAAAACATTAACTTATGAAAATGTTTACATTAACAAATGATCCTTTAACAATAAAATGTGAATAACCTGAATAAATATCAACCTGAAATGTCTAAAGAAAATTCAGGGTAATTTTAACAATATTTTGCGCCTTTGTAGATCTGATCTGTAATGCACATGTATATAAATATAAATGATAATTCGAGGCAGAATATTGATAAGATTGTACTTACATTTCTTTAACTTTTTTTTTTTGTCCAGGTTATTCACATCCTTTCTGTTTGGATAGTTTGTAAACGTAAATACTGGCATAACTGAATGTCATTTTTATGCACGACAACAATTTGGAATTGTCATTAATTATTAGCTATCATGCTATTATTTTACTAGTCTGGCCCACTTCAGATTAAATTGGGCTGAATGTGGCCCCCGGAAGAAAATGAGTTTGACACCCCTGGTTTAGAGGGAAATAACTAAAAATACCTTTTGTGAATTTTACTAACGGCAGCCATTAAATGCATCACTATCAAGTGGTTGAAACCTGAACCTCCCACATACAGGGTGTATAAAAAAAAAAACAAAAAAAAAAAAAACACATTTTGAAAAATTACCCCCAGTTCCGCACTTGATAATTTTTGGAATTTTCTTTTCTGGACGTCAGTAGGTAGGGATTGGTGGATATTTGTCCAAGTTTACAGACCCAGGTTTTCATGTACGAGTGAGCAGGGGCAAATTGCGCAATCCAAGTTAAAATTGGCTTGCGCAAGTAAAGTGAAGTAGCGGTGGGGTTAACCCTAACCCTAACTTGGCCTGTCCTCAGTGACATTTTCAGGCCTAAACAAGTTGAATTAACTTTGAAAGGCAGGAACAGCTGCCATGGGTAAAGAAATGAAACTGACATGGTGGCCAAAGTGTTAATACTGTAACCTGGCAATTTGGTGGAAAACAAGATGGACGGCCATTGCCCCCTCCCATGACCTTTGATTGGATTTAAATCCCACCGCTACTTCGCACAAACCAGTTGTAACTTGGATTGCGCAATTTACCCCTGCTCACTCATACATGAAAACCTGGGTCTGTAAATTTGGACAAATATCCACCAATCCCCTACCTACTGATGTCCAGAAAAGAACATTCCAAAAATTATCAAATTCAGAACTGGGGGTAATTTTTCCAAATGTGTATTTTTTTTTTTTTATACACCCTGTATAACATTAGGATTGAGAAACTGAGGGAAATCTATCAGATGAAGCAAATTACTTATGTACTTAGAATTCAGGGAGCGATATTTGCAAAGAGATGGAGTCCCATGATTAACCTTTTAATGCAATAAGCGTTCAGAAGTGGTCATCTACATGTATGTTTTTTGTTTTTTTGTCTCTTTATAGCAGTGGTTTCCAACCTTTTTAAACTCGTGACTCCATTTTAACATCACAAATTTCTGGTGACCCCAGACATTCAAAACAGAGACTTTTTTTTTTGCTAAAATTAATTTGTTTTTGATCATGTAATAGTTTGCTATACAATGTTGCAAATAAACATTAATTTTAGACGACATTTAAACTATATAATATACGTAATTATGGACAGAGGCAGTAAATCCAGGTGTAGATTACTGCACAAAGTGAGAATTTTATTTTCTTTGGTCAGGATATGTACAGTCAGTCCAGCTGTGATTTACAAGGCCGACAATAAATACTGAAAAATTCAAACTATGAATTATGAAAGAGCTGCAGCATCTGAAACCGACCACAATGAACATTTGACAGATAAACAGAAGCACAGTGCTGCAGTTTCAACTTCAGTTTGTCATGTCTTTTATGTATTGTGATTGTCTTTCTCAAATCACCATATATTTTTTTATAATTTTTAAAAAAAATTATTTTTATTGATTACTAGATATTTCAGGTGACCAGATTTGAATTCCAGGCGACCCCAAGGTTGAAAAACACTGCTTTATAGTGTCATTAATGTTTCATTTGTGACTAACTGGAATCAATATCTACTGCAGACGTCCATATTTTTTCATATATGCCATATGGGGATGTCTGACTACATATGCTTAAGTATGTAAAATGCCTTGTATATTTGTATGAGCAAAACTAAATACATATTAAGTTTAAAAAAAACAAAAAAACCGTATCTGTCGACCTCTAATTTTGTTGTTTTATTTCAGAAGCTCGTGTTCCAACCACAAGGCCGAGCACTGGTGTAAAAATGCGGACAGGAATGTCATGTACAAGGTTTTAAAATCTGAACAAGGCGACATTAATGAGTGCGGATACTGGGGTATGTGCTACCTTTCAGAACCTGTATTTTTAGACAGACAGTTCATCTCCAGTTTCTAGGATACCATCAGCTTCTACATGAGTGTATTCATCAGTCTGTGGAGTTTGACAAAGCCAGTGTATGAAAGCTGTTATGAAGTTACTGATTATGTTGAAGGCACAGAAAAGTAGTGCAGTGGTCATGTGACTTCACAGCAGTCAGTTCATAACCCAGTTCAGTCCAGAAACCAGAGGCACTATAATGTTCTCATATAGAGACGTTAATCTACAGGACTCACATATGGAACCAACTCTGATACTACATTAACATCATAAAAAGGAAATAAAAATATGAATAAGATGAATAAGATGCATAGGAAGGGGGAGGAGCTAAAAAAGAAGACGGATGAAGAGGAGGAAGGGGAAGAAAATGAAGAAGATGAAGATGACAAAGTCAGAGACAAAGATGTTGAAGACAACAAAGGAAGAGATGAAAATGAGGAAGGCAACAAAGACAATGATGAAGACGATGGAGAAAGATGAAGATGAAGAAGAGAAAAGCAAAGACAAAGATGATGAAGATAAAGACAAAGAAAAAGAAGATGAAGAGAATAAAGGGAGGATGAAAATGAGGAAGGCAACAAAGACAATAACGTGGAAGACAATGGAGAAAGATGAAGAGGATGAAGAGAAAGAAGAGAAAAACAAAGAAAGAAACAGAAGGTGAAGAGGATGAAGACAAAGGAAGAGATAAAAATGAGGAAGGCAACAAAGACAATGATGAAGACGATGGAGAAAGACGAAGAGAAAGAAGAGAAAAACAAAGACAAAGATGATGAAGACAAAGGAAAAGATGAAAATGGAGAAGGCAACAAAGACAATGACAAAGAACATAATAGAGAAAGATGAAGAGGGTGAAGATGAAGAAAAGAAAATGATGAAGACGACAAAGACGAAGGTAAAGAAGACAAAGGAAAAAAAAATAAAAGAAAAAAAAAGAAGACAAAGAAAAAGATGAAGACAGTGACGAAGATGACAATGGAGAAAGACAAAGAAGATGAAGAAGAGGAGTAAGAAAACAAAGATGAAGATAAAGACAAAAAAGAAAATGAAGAAAACAAAGAATGATGAAGACGAAGAGTAAGAAGACAGACGACGAAGTCATCAGAGATGAAAATGGAGAGAGCAAAAAAGAATGATGAAGACGATGGAGAAAGACAAAGATGAAAAAGAAGAAAAGAAAGATACAGAAGATGATAAAGACGACAAAGGTAAAGAAGACCAAGAAAAAGGTGAAGACAAAGACAATGAAGATGAAAAAACGAAGACAAAGAAGACAAAGAACACAAAGAACGGAGATGAGGAAGATGACAGACAAAGACAACGAAGGTAAAGAAAGAAAAGGAAAAAGATGAAGACGAAGATGAAAAACTAAGACAGATACTGAAATAGACAAAGAAAACAGACGATGAAGACGATGAAGAAGAAAACAAAGTTATAGAAGATGAAGATGACGAAGACGACAAAGGTAATGAAGACAAAGAAAAAGAGACAATGAGGAAGAAGATGAAAAAACGAAGGCAAAGAAGAGGAGGATGACAAAGACGACAAAGGTAAAGACAAAGAAAAGGAAAAAAATGATGAAGATGTGGACGAAGAAAATGAAAAAAACAAAGATACTGAAATAGACAAAGAAAACGAACAAAGACAAAGAAGACAAAGGAGAAGAAAAAAATGAGGATAAAGAGGATGAAAATGACAAAGAAAAAGAAGATGAAGGAAACGAAAGACAAAACAAAGAATAAAAATACTTTCATGTTGAAAACTCAGTTCAGGTCCAATTATTTTTTTAATCTAATGTTGGTTTTTGGTCCAAAGACATAAAGGAGCATCAGGTCTTCACCGATGGGAGAAGGTTGGATATTTAAGAGAACAGTCACAATAAGATTAAATAAACTAAAACTAGGTGAATAAAGTCATATTAATCTGCTAAAAAAGGTCATTTTACCAAATAAAATCAGGTGTTTTTAAAGCAACGTCACAAGAATGACACCACAATGACAAAAACACTCAGAACTTTTCTCCTATATGCCTTTTTTTTTTTTTTTTTTTTTTTAAACCTGCCACCACTATATGACACTTATCATGTACAGTCCAATAATAGTATTTTAACCGTAAATTAAACTGTAAACTGCTGAAATGGTTTGTTGGATTTTCTTGCAGAGAATGAAAAGGCGGCGTCATGGAAACCAGCGTCATCTGTTTTACACTGATGTGATGATGCTGTAATTTTGACCAAACACTAATATGAATTTACTGGTTTGGAAATGAAGCTGTATTTGGTGCTTTTTTGTCTAAAATGTAGGCGTTTCCATAAAATAATCAGTAAATCTGTGATCACACTTATTCCTGATTCTGCTCACTTGAACCATAATGATTTAACTTTTTTAACGTACCCTAACCCAATAACTGTAATAACCTGCAATAATCTGTTTACACTTCAGTCATTTCTCCTTTATTTATTTCTCCTTTATTTATTTACTTCATTTATTTACTTTATTTATTTATTTATTTATTATTATTATTTGCACTTTTTTTCTCTATATTTAAAAGTTCTTATGTGATTTGTTAACATTTATTATGAAATACTTCTCTGTATTTTGCATTTTTCAGTGAAAATCTGCAGTTTTCCTACATTTAATTCACTGATCACGTAGATGTTCATAAAAGCACAGATTCAACTTGAAGGTTATTATATAAAGAACAAAGAAAACTAAAGAAAAAGTGACTTTTTCAGTCAAATCTATCATCAAGTCAATGTAACACTTCATTGATTTATTTTAATAAATTTTGTGCTCATTTTTTCCGCATTATTTATTATTTTGTAGTTGTTGTTTTTTTTTGGTTTTTGTTCATTTTATTTATTAATATATCTTAAAAAAAAAAACAAAAAAAAAAAACATCCATCTACTGTCACTGATCCAACTCTATGAGTTTTACTGGTGAATCAAATCACTTTTTTTTTTTTTAATTTTGTTGCTTCTTTTATCCTTTTTTAAATTTATTTTAATAAATTTTGTCCTCATTTTTTTCCCACATTATTTATTATTTTACAGTTCTTTTTTTTTTATTTTATTGATTAATATATGTAAAAAACAAGTGTGTCCATCCACTGTCATTGATCCAATTCCACAGGTTTTACTGGTCAATCAATGTTGTAGAAGATGACGGTGTTTCCATGGTAACTACAGAGCCTCTGAACATCCAAATGGGTCATATCTGAAGACCACGAAAAAAAAAAAATTTATTTTATTTTTTTTTATTTGTTTCTTCAAATCTATTCAGTTTGTGGCTTATTTTGTTCATGTTACTTTCTATTTTGTCGATTTTATTTTTCATTCTTGATTTTTTTTTCCCATTTTGTTGCTTATTTTATCCTTTTTTAAATTTATTTTAGTAAATTTTGTGCTTACTTTTTCCACATTATTTATTATTTTGCAAGTTTTTTATTTATTATTAATTTTATTTATTAATATATGTAAAAAAACAAGTGTGTCCATCCATTGTCACTGATCCAACTCCATGGGTTTTACTGGTGAATCAACATTGTAGAAGATGATGCTGTTTCCATGGTAACTACGGAGCTTCTGAACGTCCAAATGGGTCATATCTGATGACCATGAAAAGATGAAGAACTGTATTTTACACCAATTATTTACATGGATTGATAGGATTAATGGATCAACAGGTATTAAACAGTTTAGATCAGTAGATGGTTCTGGTCATTGGTGGATGTTTGGGTCTTTAAGGGTTAAAGGTGTGTGTGCTCTGTTTTCTGTTTTGTATATATTTCTTCTATTTAAATGTGTGTTTCTTCAAATGCTCATTTCATTTCACTATCAGCCCTGTGGATAATAATTTCGTTCATCATCCAATGTTGAATGACAATAAAGAAACTTGAATCTTGAATCAAAATAAGTTGCATTTGCATCTGTAAAAATTAAACTGTCTTTTCTAAACCTTTTGACCTGATTTGACAACTGAGATTTGAGATTTAAATAACACTTCCTGGTTTGTCATGACTGTAGAACCCTGATATTATGATAAATATTCACATTAACCAACATGAACCTGACACACCGCTCATATTTTCCGCCTCATCTCCGAGTTCTCACAGTAAACTGAAGCATTCCACTGCTGTCAAACCACAACACAGATATTCTGCAGCGGCATCCAGTCAAAACACAAACACACCGACCCAGCGGAAAACCGACCAATCACAATCCACCGAGCCCCTCCTCTCCCTCACATGCAAATCACATCTTACTCTCTCATGCAAAGTTGTCGACATGAGGCACACAAAGCCGGCGTTTCCTCCTCCTCCTCCTCCTCGTTCATGCTACAGTGGAATCTGCCTCTGGCGAACAGTGACATTACTTTAACGGTGACCTCTGACCTCTCTACTCTTGTGACTCATGTCACCGCCTGATATGATTCAAACATGTCAGAATGTATGTATACGACGGGAAACGACAGGACGGATAATATTTAAAGTATAGGAGACGGGATGATACGTCTGGTTTGTACAAATAGAAAAGATATACACATAATAATAATAATAATAATAATAATAATAATAATAATAATAATATAGGGTTTGTACACATTTTTCAAGGTGAAATTCAAGCACTTCAGGGTAATTCTCACCTTATTGCTGGGGTAAAATACATAAATACATATATTCATGATTATTTTTTCACTTTTTATCACAGTAATCACTTTTCCATTGACCCTCAAATTGCGCAAATATAACTTGTGCATAAAAATTTACATAATGGAAAAACATCAATTTCGCTAAAAGTCTCATTTTTCGATAAAAGGTTTTTGTGCTGGCAAGAGGTGGTTTTTCAGGCGTAGTGCAAATGGTATATCACGTGAAACTACAACGGAAAGACCTTTTTTCACAACTAGTCAGGTGAATTAAAAAAAATAGATGACGTACGTTACAACAAGCGAAGAAGAAGAAGAAGCATATCGCGGTATGTGTGGACACATCAGGAAACCCAATCACTTTTTAATTTAATACGAGATAGAGGGGTAATATATAATAATAATGAATATATCTGTAAATCAACACCATATTTACGTTTGTTGCCATGTTTATGGAATGACTTCTCGTGTCACTTTGCAATAATAAACAAACAAATCATTGCATTTGTGATTTAATGGAAAAACTGACATTATGCACTTCTGTTTTTTCAACATTTAGTAAATATCGGTAAAGTTTTGTGCAGATGTCCAATGGAAAAACGACTAATGATGTACATTGTATTATGCTGCAAGCATCTAAAATTATGTTTCATAGGTGCAAAAAGTTTAGAAATTAAAGGAGAATGCAAAGTTTTAGCCAAAGGTCAAATTCAAGCACTTTGCCAGTATTTTTTAGGGTCATTCTCACCTTATTGCTGGAGTAAAATCCATATCCACAGGAATACATACACTCATGATTATTTTTCCACTTTTTAATCACAAAGATGTACATTGTTTTATGTAATAAACATCTAAAATCATGTTTCATAAGCGCAAAAAGTTTAGAAATTAAAGGACGACACAAAGTTTGATCCAAAAAAAAAAGGGAAGCCACTTGACGTTCTTCAGACACACTCGCACCGAGAAAAAGATTCAGATAAAAATGTACCTGGAGTCGACCTGAGAACACCTGGAATTTACTTTTTTGACATAAAGTTTTATTTTTGTAAAATGATCACCTCTGTGTAAGTAGCTTTGGCTATAATTGAAAGCACTTAAATTGAAATTCAAGCACTTTACAGAGTTTGACAACAACATTGTAATTCAAGCATTTTCAAGGATTTCAAGCACCCGTATGATCCTTGTAATAATAATAATAATAATAATAATAATAATAATAATAATAATAATAATAATAATAAGTACACATTTTTCAAGGCCAAATTCTAGCTCTTGAAAACACTTAAACGGAAATTCAAGCACTTTACAGAGCTTGAAAACACAACATTGTAATTCAAGCATTTTTAAGGATTTCAAGCACCCGTATGATCCCTGTAATAATAATAATAATAATAATAATAATAATAATAATAATATGTTTTCATGTTGTTGATTACTGATACAAAACCAGTTGGATTTAGCGCTTTAGTGATACCGTCAGGACAAACCCATCATAATAAGACATGGCTTCATTTCTGGTTTGGTCCATTGTAATTTTTATTCATCACAATTATTTGTTGTTATTATTACATTGTTACTGTAAATACATTAACCCTTTAACAACATAGGCCTTTTGGAGTGACTTCCTAGTGAAGTTTTTCCTCCACATTTAGCCCTTAGGGGTCTGAGCCTATTTTGGCCATTTTTCAGTACTTTTGATTTTACCTTTATATACTATAAAAAGAAATGTTTACTATACCCATGTTTGGTATCTTTTTTTTTATTAGCATAACTTCATCTATCTCATCTGCCTATTATTTTTTCATTTTAACCTACTATATCAACACAAAAGGTCAAAAAACACACAAAAAATATTAAATCCGATTTGAAAAATGTATATAATTTATTGCATAAATACCACAAAGATGCTTAACAAACCTTTTTAAAGACTTTAAAAGTGACTATTGGTTCCAAATATTAGGTATATAAAATTAATTGTAATAAATTAAAACTATACTCAAATATTTGACATAAAAGCAGATCTTTTACATATGCTTCTTACCTGTAGAAAAGGAAAAAACTCATCAATGCATGTTTTCTCTGAAGACTCGGACTGAGGAACTTGAAGAGGCCACCTCAAGACCTGGAAGAAAAAGACAAAACAAAACACACTTTTAATGTGTAATTTTGTGTGAGCACCTCTTGAACAAAAGGTAAAAATAAACTCTTTATTCATTACAGAGCTTTGAATTAACCTCCAATCAAGAATCAAAAACTTTTATTAATCCCAGGGGAAATTATTATTGTGTTACAGCTGCAAGTATCATAAAAGGTAGCAGGAAAAACATACATATTTAAACTTTAAGGAAATATTTCATGTTTTTATGTCAGATCATCATGAACAGGACATCTGACAGCTGTAGACATGATGTGTCCCAACATTTATGTCCATATAGTTTATAAACATCAATATTTCCTTAAACTTTACTGGGAGATTTTTCTTGATGAAAGCAGATGGTTAGTCGTGGTAAAAAATTATTATTTAAAGTCAGAGTAAGAAAAATATTTTAGAAATTTAGAGGTTGAACATTTAAAATCAGAGTTGTGGATAAAAAACTATCAAAAAACTAAGATTATAAAGTGAAGATAACAATTTAAACCAAATTAACAAAGGCCTGGAAAAGCATCTCCAGGAGGGAACTCCACGTTTGGTGGCACACAATCCTCATACTTATAATAATTGTAGTTTGTCCAATTACTTTTGAGCCTCAAGGAGACAACAAAAACAAATGACAGACACCACAGTTAACCTGTAAAGACCCAAACATCCACCAGCAACCAGAACCATCTACTGATCAAAACTGTTTAAGACCTGTTGATCCATTAATCCTATCAATACATGCCAATAATTGATGTAAAATACAGTTATTCATCTTTTCATGGTCATCACATATGACCCATTTGGATGTTCAGAGGCTCCGTAGTTACCATGGAAACACAGTCATCTTCTACAACAATGATTCACCAGTAAAACCCATGGAGTCGGATCAATGACAGTGGATGGACTCACTAGGTTTGTATCTTGAGTTATTGATATATTTGACTGAAAAAGTAACTTTTTCTGGAGTTTTCTGTTGTATCATAAAATACCCCTCAAGTTTAACCTGAGCTTTAATGAATATCTATATGATCAGTACATTAAATATTGGAAAATACCTGATTTTCACTGGAAAAATGAAAAATACAGAGGATTGTTTCATAAAAAATGGTGACAAATCACTTAAGAAATATTAAATATAGAGAAAACAAATCATTTGGGAACTAACAAAAGTACCTCTGGGTCTTTATAGGTTAAAATGACGATAATTCCTGCAGAATGAATGCAATATTTTAGTTAAACTCCCTGAATTAAAGCTGAAAGTCCACATGTTAATCACATGTGGACTGGTTCATTTCAGCTCCACTGTAGTGAACAGAGGAAAAACTATAAAATATGTGTGGGTCCAAATTAGAGGCAGACCAATATATCGGCCGGCTGATATATTGACTTTTTTCCAGTACTGGCCTTATTTTTTTTTCTTTTTTTGAAAGCCGATATCTGATCAGAAGTAAAAATGTTATAAGATATTTGAGACACCTGTGTGGGCAGCACTAGAAGTTCAATAAATGTTAAAAAAAAAAAAGTACTATGTGTATTAATCATTTCATTTATATCACTGCATAAAAATCTTAATTATTTGAGTGTTTCAATGGAATTTTTGGTCAATGTGCTTTTAAAAAATAAATGAATGAATAAATAAATAAATAAAAAATTGGCCTTAAACATTGGCCTCAAAAATGCCTGCAAATTTATAAAAATCTGCATCGACCTTAGAAAAACAAATATCAGTCAATCTCTAGTCCAAATATTAATGGACTTGACTGTGTACAGACTGAAACCTGGTGTAAATGCAGTTAATATCATCTTATCTGAATAAAACAGACACAAACATTATGTGCAAAGGTAGATCTGACAAAATACTGAATGCTTTAGTTTGTAGAAGCTGTTTCATCCTGACACTTTTGTTTTTAATGCTGCATATATTTCTCATATATCTTGTCATGGTGTGTTCAAAGTACAAAACACATAAAAATATGAATTTCTTCATGTATAATGAAGGTTTCATTACTACAGGGTTGGTTCAGCCTCAAGATACTGATACAAAACATGACGCTTTTTGCTAAAAACACCAACAAACATACAGAATTTTTGCAAAAATGGAACATTAAATAACACAGAAATTAAAACAAAAACATACATTTGAACATTAAAGTCTATTCAATGGAAGATACTCTTTGAATTATTATAAAGTTAAAATAACCCGTGGTCAGAGGTGAGTGCACACTTCAGCTGAAATAATTAATCCATTCCACTTAAATTAATGGAGAAACAGTTTGGTAAAGAGTTAATTTGAAGTTTTAAGAAAGTCTAAATTCACAGATTTCTTTTAATGCAGCTTATATCTTATAACTTTTATTCTGATTGTATCTTTTAGTCTTTTATACTTGTGCTCTGACAGACCTCTGCATAATAATCCCATGTCCCTGAATGTGTACAAATGTAAAAAAAAAAACAACCTTGTTATTACTTATTGTAATGATTCAGCCTGTTAAAATGTGAATATTTTCTGTTTTCTTTCCTTCTACATGACATTAAACTGAAATTCTCTAACCTGGTAAGGAAAGAAACATTTGAGGAAACACTTTTCACCACCTTCTGACAAAACAAATCAATAAGAAAACTAACGGACTAAAAGACACTGAAAATAATAAGTTAGTCTCAGCCCCAGGCCTGTAACAGTTCTTACATAATCACAGTGTTGCAATAATTGACATAATAGTCTCTTCACTTTTATATTAAAACAGTGGTGAAATAACTATAAATAACATTTTGGCATTATTTATTCATTATTTTAGTGTCATTCATCTTCTGCAATGGCTTTAATTTTTTATTTCTGTGGAATTTTTTTTATATCATGAAAGGGTTTACGAATTTGTGTCAATATTTTTACACATTTCAACATTTTCTACTAATAAACATGTCTTTTTCTTCCTCTAAACTGTCCATAATTCAAATATTATTAGATTTAAAGTACAGTTGGTGCAGAACATAAAGTAGGCTAATGTTTCAACTGCAATTAACTGATGGACTTCTAACGGCTGGAACTGTTAATTTACTGCAGAATAAAACATTAGAGCTATGTTATAGCATAATGGCACATGCATACTTCAGCATCAGAATACTTCATTAATCCCAGAGGAAAATTATTGGCTGTTAAAGTCGCTCCATTCAAGTCTAATAAAAAGTAGCAGAAAAGAAATGATCAATACAGCAAAAAAAGAAAAACAAATAAATAAACATGCATTCACCAAATATATTAAAATACTCTAGTAAGACACTAAATGAGAACAGCAATTTGTACAATATATACTAGACAATATATTATCACTATATAATACACCTGCACTGCAAAACTCTAAATCTTATCAATTGTGTTTTTGTCATTTCTAGTCGAAATATCTCATCACACTTAAAACAAGACAGAATCACCTACAGAGTAACTTTTCAGTGAGATATAAGAACTGATTTTTAGACGATAGATCTGGAAAATCTGATTTCAAGAAAATCTTACCAAGAGAATTTTCACGTTTCTTTGGTAGATTTTTTTTGCTTTAATTAAACAAAAAAAAATCTTGTATTAAGCAAAAAAAAAAAAAATGTGCCAATGAAACAAGTGAAAATGATCTTGCTAAGATTTTCCAGACCTATTGTCTAAAAATATGTTCTTATATTTCACTGAAAAGTTCCTCTTTAGGTGATTCTGTCTTACTTTAAGTGTGAGGAGATATTTGAACTAGAAATGAAAAAAAAAAAAAAACACTTGGTAAGATTTAGAGTTTTGCAGTGAGGTCTTTGTCTTCTTCTAAACTGTGCATAATTATTACATTTAAAGTACAGTTAGTGCAGAATATAAAATATTTCAACTGTAATTAACTGATGCACTTCTAACAGCTGGAAATGTAGATATACTGCAGAATAAAACATTAGAACTATGTAGGGTCAGATCCAGATCCAGCAGTGACCTGTTCAATAGTGTCTGTGTTTAAACTAAAGAACTGGTCTCCAGGTTTAATCCATGTATGAACAGGTCTATGTACTCTCACATCACACATGTTACACAGATAGATTTGACTGAAAAAGTCACTTTTTCTGCAGTTTTCTCTGCTTATGACAGAATAATCTTCAACTTTAATCTGAACTTTCATGTACATCTACAGGATCTGTGAGTTAATTCCAGAAGAATACTTGATTTATACTGATAAAATACAAAATACAGAGGATAACATTATAAATAAAGGGTGATAAATAACATAAGAAAGGTTAGATAGAAAATTTCATTTGGGAACGGACATAAAAGAAGCGCTGGGTCTTTATGGCTTAACATCCTTGACTGTTAATATCTTCAATGTGCAATGCGGACATTTTGTTTCTGTTTTTATATTTTAACTTGTTTAATTTATCTATTTTTATTTGATTTTACTTTTTTTTAATGCTTTTATTCATTTTTATTGTGCTTGTCTTGTCTTCTGTACAGCACTTTGGTCCACTGTGGTTGTTTTGCATTACATTACATTTAGGCATTTGGCAGACGCTTTTTTACAAAGCGACTTACAGGGGAAAAACTAAAATTAAAATAAATAAATACAAAATAAAATAAAATTCAAGAATAGATTAAAGACATAAAGCAGCTGTACAATTACAAACAGTGTCGTACAGAAGATTAAAAAGCAAAACTACAGACTAAAAATACAAGAATAGATTAAGAAGACATAAAAACAGCTGTACAATTAAAACAGTGAAATAAAAATACCAAGTAAAACAACAGAATAACCATAATAATACATTTAAAATGGAACGTTTGAAAGTGCTAGGACAGGACAGTTTAAAAGTGTTTTATAAATAAAGTTGGATTGGATTAGATCTTCAGTGTAATTTTTGTATTTCACTAATTCATCCCGCAGGCTGGATTGGACCCTTTGTTGGGCTGGTTTTGGCATGTTTGAGACCCCTGATCTAGTCTGATAAAATACATACATTACCGTTCTATGAGCAGGAGGTAAACTCTTCCAAACATGTCACCCTGCACTAATAACAGACTTGCATGAAGAACAGGGTTTTTCCATGTCTGATATTGAAGCAAACAGACCCTGCAGGGACATGCAACAGGGTCGTTTTTGCCTTTAAATGTGCAACTGCAGTCTTAACCACATCGACGGCTCATTACACATTTATAGAACTAATAGGAGTTCTGCTATTATGAGCCTGCAGCTTCATATGTCTGTCAGCTGTCAACACAGTGGGTCACACAGGGAGCCATGTTGGAGGAAAAATGGCTGCCATGCTTTTATGACTTTATCAGCTTCAGCTACTTCACTTCATTGTCAACTGGGATGGTTCATACTGGAGTAGGTGGTGGTGGGGGGTGTAGTTGGGATTTGCAGCATCAGATCAAGTTAAAGTGTGCAGGGGGATGAGGATGCAAAGGTGGAGTTGGGCTGAATAAATGTAAAGTGTAAGGATGTGGACACCTGGGCAGCACACAGGTAGGAGCTGTGGGCCCAGATGGGACACACACAAATGAAGCTGAGAGATGAGAGGAAAAGTTGCACCGGGTCCAAACTGCAACTCCTGCATCACTAAAACAGCTCTAGATCTTTATGTTTTACGTTCAGTTAATGATAGATTTGACTGAAAAAGTCACTTTTTCTGCAGTTTTCTCTGCTTTTGAAAGAATAATCTTCAACTTTAAACTGAACTTTTAAGAACATCTACAGGATCTGTGAGTTAATTCCAGAAAAATACTTGAGTTATACAGATAAAACACAAAATACAGAGGATAACATTATAAATAAAGGGTGATAAATCACATAAGAAAGGTTAGATAGAGAGAAAATTTCATTTGGGAACTGACATAAACGAAGGGCTGGGTCTTTATGGTTAACATCCTTGATTGTTAATATCTTCAATGTGCAATGTGGATATTTTGTTTTGGTTTTTATATTTTAGCTTGTTTTATTTATCTATTTTTATTTTATTTTATTATTTTTAATGCTTTTATTCATTTTTATTGTGCTTTTAGTCTTCTGTACAGCACTTTGGTCCACTGTGGTTTTTTTTAAAGTGCTTTATAAATAAAGTTGGATTGGATAATGTGTAGTGTAATTTTTGTATTTCACAGACCGGATTGGACCCTTTGGCAGGCCAGTTTTGGTATGTTTGAGACCCCTGGTGTAGTCTGATGAAACACATACATGAGCAGGAGGTAAACTCTTCCAAACATGTCACCCTGCACTAATAACAGACTTTGCATGAAGAACAGGGTTTTTCCATGTCTGATATTGAAGCAAACAGACCCTGCAGGGACATGCAACAGGGTCGTTTTTGCCTTTAAATGTGCAACTGCAGTCTTAACCACATCGACAGCTCATTACACATTTATAGAACTAATAGGAGTTCTGCTATTATGAGCCTGCAGCTTCATATGTTTGTCAGCTGTCAACACAGTGGGTCACACAGGGAGCCATGTTGGAGGAAAAATGGCTGCCATGCTTTTATGACTTTATCAGCTTCAGCTACTTCACTTCATTGTCAACTAGGATGGTTCATACTGGAGTAGGTGGTGGAGGAGGGGAGGTGGGGGGGTAGTAGTTGGGATTTGCAGCATCAGGTTAAGTTAAAGTGTGCAGGGGGTGAGGATGCAAAGGTGGAGTTGGGCTGAATAAATGTAAAGTGTAAGGATGTGGACACCTGGGCAGCACACAGGTAGGAGCTGTGGGCCCAGATGGGACACACACAAATGAAGCTGAGAGATGAGAGGAAAAGTTGCACCGGGTCCAAACTGCAACTCCTGCAAGTCCGAGCCGGGACGTGGATCTCCCCCCAACCCGAACCCCAGAACCACGAGCCCGGGTGCGGACACCGCGACACGACGCCTTAATTGAATTTGTTGTTACTTTTTCCCCCAGAGTGTGGGCTCCATGGCGTTTAGTTAAGTTTAGGAAACGCGACTGACGCTGCATCAGTGTGGAACTGACCCGTTTTGAGAGGAAAACAAAAAGCTGAGCATGTTATTGAAGGCGTCGTGGGGTTTTTAAAAACACTTCCATCACGTTAATGCCGTAAACTGTTGTGGACTTTTAATAAGCAGTTATTTCACACCAAAATAAAGCCCCCCCACACCCACGCGAAGATATTCAAAGTTCCGGTAAATGACTAATTTCTTACCGTGAACTCGATGGAAGTTCAGGCGGCGTCCCGTTAACGTCCGACATGATAAAAAGCAGGTAAAGCCGTCCACAGCGCCCAGCTCCAACATTTGCCTTCCTCTGCTCCTCTCGGTGGAACCACAGCGACGGCGGCCATGACAGTCCATCCGGGTACTTGGCTGCTCTTGACACTCATGTCGAAGCGGATGAATATGTATAGTCTCTCAAACACCAAACTAGTGCCGAGTTGAGCATTATTTCCAACAAAACGGCTCTAAAATACAACTTTTAACTCAACTACGGCTGGTTTATGATACCCGGGGCACGTTTATGGGGAGCGCGTGGGTGTTAACGCAGCAGCGCTACGTCATTGTTGAGCACGAAGAAGAAGCAGAAGCACAGTAGTAGTAGAAGAAGAAGAAGAGGTGCCATGGCGGATATACGCCATTTCCTATTGACTGCGATACATGTTTGACTAGTTGATATTCCTTTGTTTGTATCGGCTGTTTTTACATACATACCCCCCATTTTAGAGGCTTAACAGTTAGAAAGCAATGTGTGAGAGTGTGTCTGCGTCTGCCCTGTCTTTTAATCACACAATCCACAACCTACTCCCACACCCTGTAACACACACACACACACACACACACACACACACACACACACACACACACACACACACACACACACACACACACACTCAGACCTACAGTAATGGAGGATGAGGCTCAGCAGACACTGTTAGCTTATCAACATTACATCAGATCCACTGGCTTTGTTTCACACCAGCTCAGGTTTTACAGCACATCATCGATACTAAAGGTGTTGTGTGTGTTTAACACATTTATACACACTGACACTATGTTTATTTAGGCTTTAAAGACATTTCACCTACATCTGTGAGTGTTCAGTCAAAACAATGACGAGGTTTAAAGGTTCAATGAGTAAGATTTAAGGGAATTTAACACTCCGCTTTAGAGCTGCAAAAATAAACTGATTACTTGTAAACTATTAAATTAATTGAGAAATACTTTGATAGTCGGGTTAAGTAATGTTTTTAAAAGTGTAAACAGTTCTCATGAGGGTTTTTTCACAGCGTAGGGGCGCCAGTTTTGCTGGGGGGTCCAGGGGCACCCTCCCCCGGAAAATTTTTACATTTATAACTCTCTGAAATACTATTTCCTGCATTTTGAGGGGCAAATTTTGAGGAGCCAAGTTTTTGTCTTTGTTACAACATGATTAAAAGCAAAAACTGTTTTTTTTTGTTTTTTTTTTTTCAATTTGTGAACAGTAATTATTGATGGGAATTACTCCATACTCTGGGTGGGCGTCAGACAATACCAAGGCACACAAAGGGGTGTTGACTATATTGTTCTCATTTCCTGTCTGCAGCACTGTGCACTAAGACAAAAGAATATATTTTTTCAAATTCAAATCTCTTATTCATTACACTGGACGATCACACACACACACACACACACACACACACACACACACACACACACACACAAAAACACTGCTACACTGGTTGAAAGACAGTGTCGCAGGTCAAATCTCAGCGTCGGGGGCCCCGGCGTTCAATGACGCTAGCGAGAACCCTGGTAAATATCTTGCATACACTACAACTACTAATGATAATAATCAATAAATAAAATTCTATAAAATAAGGTAAATCCCATAAAAACACAAGCCTAAACAATATGTAGATTTGTTTAGAACCAACCAAAGATGAAAACAGGATTATTTTTATGTGCAGTTATTGATAACTTTGCTGAAAAAGTCACTTTTTCTTCAGTTTTCTTTGTTTCTGATAGAATAACCCTCACATTTAATCTGAGCATTTATAAACGTCTACATGATCAGTGAATTAAATACAAGAAAATACATGATTTTCACTGAAAGTGTAAATGTCTTATATACACATAGGCAGGTATCTGGAAAACAGACATTGTCTCTGATTCGGATTATTTCTGAAAACTCTAACCGAAGTGTGATTTTGTAAAACAGTTTCTGTGCCTGCGTGTGTTCAGCGTGAAACAGAATTTTAGTTTCTGAACGTCACAGTATTCAACAGAACAGTAATGGAGGATGAGGCTCAGCAGACACTGTTAGCTTATCAACATTATATCAGATCCACTGACTTTGTTTCACACCAGCTCAGGTTTTACAGCACATCATCGATACTAAAGGTGTTGTGTGTGTTTAACACATTTATACACACTGACACTGTATTTATTTAGGCTTTAAAGACATTTCACCTACATCTGTGAGTGTTCAGTCAAAACAATGACAAGGTTTAAAGGTTCAGTGTGTCAGATTTAGATCAGGTCTGTCAAACTCATTTTAGTTCAGTTCCACATTCAGTGAAATCTGATCTCCAGTGGGCCGGACCAGTAAAATAATAACAGTGGAAAAAAGTCAAATTATATTATAATCAGGTTTACATCTACAAAGTTTCCTTGAAAATCTAAATAACATGAACAACTTGAATTGTCATAAGAAAAACAAGTGCAATTTTAACATTTTAACAATATTCTGCCTCATTTTTATCAGTTTATCATCTACACATGTGCATTACAGTCGCACAAAACATTTAATAACAGGCAGAATGTTGGTAAAATTGCATTTACTTTTCTTAAGACATTTCTGTTTGTTCATATTTGTTCAGGTTATTCACATTTTTTTCTTATAATTTTACTTTTTTACACAAAAAACAAGGAAAATTTGGGGTTGTCGTGATTTATAGGTTATTATGATAATATTTTACTGGTCCACCTATTTTAGTCTATCATTTCCCTTTTTTATTCTGCTGTACGACACTGTTTTTAATTGTACAGCTGCTTTATGTCTTTAATCTATTCTTGTATTTTATTCTTTTATTTGGGTTTTCCCCTGTAAGTCGCTTTGGAAAAAAGCATCTGCCAAATGCATAATGTAAATGTAAACTCAACTCACTTTGTCACCGTTTAATTGAGTGTTTTATTTTGATGATGTTGAACTCTAGATTAAACAGAGGATAGTTTTTATTTTCACCTTTCATTTATTTGATTACAGTAAAGGCCAAAGGTTTCCAAACACTTCTGTAAATGTTTGCATTGACTGTGAATTACATAAGTTCAATCACTGCAGTGTTACATAAACCTGTTGAAGGATAAAAGCAGGAGGGATGTGTTTCTTCTTTCATTTTATTCTATACTGTTAAAAAAAAAAACCTTGATTTTTATGTTATTTAATACTTCAATTTAGGATTAGAGTGAAAAAAAGAACTTCCAAAGGAGAAAATGTGATGCAAAGCACACACTGATGTTATATGTATTGAATAAAAGGGTTTTTTAAAAGGCTAAAATCAAACAATTTAAGTAAAGGTTTGGAAGTTTAACCCATAAAGACCCAAATATCTACTGAACTAAACTGTTTCATACCTGTTGAGACACTAATCCTATCAATACATGTCAATATCTGGTGTAAAATACAGTTTTTCATCTTTTCATGGTCATCAGATATGACCCATTTGGATGTTCAGACGCTCCGTGGTTACCGTGGAAACACCGTCATCTTCTACAACATTGATTCACCAGTAAAACCCATGGAGTTGGATCAGTGACAGCGGATGGACACACTTATTTTTATGTTAATTTAAGGATAGATTATACTGAAAGGGCATTTTTTCGTCAGTTTTTTCTGTTTTGATACAATTACCTTTTATTCATCTACATGATCAGTGAATTAAATACAGGAAAAGACCTGATTTTAACTGAAAAATGCAAAATTCAGAGGACAATATTAAAATAAATGGTGATGGTTCATTTAGAGAATGTTAGATGTAGAGAAAAATTCATTTGGAATCATCACTAAAATAGTTCTAGATCTTTAAGGGTTGACAAATCATATGTAAAGTAGCATCCACAAAAGAAAAGAAATACATTCTTATCATTATTACTATTACTATTATTACTACTACAACTGCAACTACTACTAATAAGCACTAAATAAAATTAAATAAGGTAAATCCCATTAAAACACAAGCCTAAACAACATATAGATTTGTATAGAACCAACCAGGGATGAAAACAGGATTTTTTTTATGTTCAGTTATTGATAACTTTGCTGAAAAAGTCACTTTTTCTTCAGTTTTCTTTGTTTCTGATAGAATAACCCTCACATTTAATCTGAGCATTTATGAACATCTACATGATCAGTGAATTAAATATAGGAAATATATGATTTTAACTGAAAAAAGGAAAATTCAAGGGATAATATTATAATAAATGGTGATGAATTATTTAAGGAAAGTTAGATGTAGAGAAAAATTCATTTGGAATCATCACTAAAATATCTGTAGATCTTTAAGGGTTGACAAATCATATGTAAAGTATCATCCACAAAAGAAAAGAAAAACATTCTGATCATTATTACTATTATTATTATTACTTCTACTATTACTAATGATAATATTCAATAAATAATATTCTATAAAATAAGGTAAATCCCATAAAAATACAAGCCTAAACAATATGTAGATTTGTTTAGAACCAACCAGGGATGAAAACAGGATTTTTTTTATGTTCAGTTATTGATCACTTTGCTGAAAAAGTCACTTTTTCTTCAGTTTCCTTTGTTTCTGATAGAATAACCCTCACATTTAATCTGAGCATTTATAAACATCTACATGATCAGTGAATTAAATATAGGAAAATATATGATTTTAACTGAAAAAAGGCAAAATTTACAGAATAATATTAAAATAAATGTTGATAATCATTTAGGGAAGGTTAGATGTAGAGAAAAATTCATTTGGAATCATCACTAAAGTAGTTCTAGATCTTTAAGGGTTGACAAATCATATGTAAAGTAGCATCCACAAAAGAAAATGAAATATTTGGACAAGAAATTACACAAATACATTTGGTTAGATTGAGATTTTTTTCCAGTGTATGTAATTGACTTCTTGATTTTATTTTATTTTTTTAATTCTTTTTTCTTTTTTACTTCAAAGTTTGAGACAAATAAACAAATAATAAACCCTTAAAATAAGAAATTAACACTTAAAACAGGTTAAATATCTAACACTTTTTATGTTTCTCTTAGTAAGAACTGAATCATTTACAGTGTTTGGGTTAAGGTTCAGATGCATGTCTTATATAAAGGCAACATTTTCTACTAGTTGTGTTTAATGTGGTTAAAACTCCACCAGTTTAACCAAAGCTCAAATGTTCTGAACTGGAACCCTTAACCCTAACCCTTAACCCTAACCCTTAACCCTAACCCTTAACCCTAACCCTTAACCCTAACCCTTAACCCTAACCCTTAACCCTAACCCTTAACCCTAACCCTTAACCCTAACCCTTAGGTGGGTCAGTGCTGACGTGGTGGACAGTAAAGGCTAAACAATAACCTAACACCACTAACATGTCGACGCCTCTGGTCGAGTGAACACTATGTACTGTGAGTCGCACGTCTGACCACACCCACCACCGTTGTCAGCGGCAACAAGTGGGAAACAGGGAGTGGTTATTCCAACATTTAGATCCTAGACTGTGATTGAATGAGTCTGATCATGAGTCTGAGGCGAGTTATCAGCCTGTTTTTATACTGGTTTATCACCAAAAAACTGTTGATTTGATCAGAATCTAGTCTTTATGTTACTGTCCCTCAACATCTGTAAAAATAAACTTTATAAAAACATCTGGAAAGTGTTTCTCAACAACAGAAAAACTAGGACAGAGGAAACTACACAAATATAGCAAATGAAGAGATGTAACATGATGAAAAGAATGTTATATGATGGAAAATGAAATAAAAACATGAAAATTGTGTAAAAAAATAAATAAATAATGCAACATGAAATCCATGAGCATGATGAAAAAATGACGCAACAAAATGAAAATGACTTCAAAAAAAAGGTAAGAAAACATGGTAACACGATGAAAATTAGGTAAGAAGGGATTTTAAAAAAGCGCAAATAATATGAATAAAGCATTTAAAAAGATTTAAGTAAACTCTGTAATTAGATGAAAATGAAATAAAAACATGAAAATGTATAAAAAACAACATGAAATCCATGCAGCATGATGAAAAAATGAGAAGATTAAATTTTTTTTTACATGAATATAAGCATTTAATAAGATTTTAAAAAATGTAATTAGATGAAAATGATCTAAAAACATATAAATGGTGTAAAAAAAATATGATAATGCTACATGAAACCCATGTAGCATGATGAAAAAAAATGTTGCAACAAAATAAAAGTGACATAAAAAAGGAAGAAAACACTGTAACATGATGAAAAATATGTAACAAGATAAAAAAAAAATAATAATGTAACATGAAAAAACGTATAAATCTGAAATAATGTAACAAGATGAAAGTGACGTGACATGAAGAAAAAAATTTAACACGATAAAAACAATGTGACATGAATAAAAGCATTTAAAAAGAAAAAAAAACAATGTAATATAATGAAAATGATCTAAGAACATGAAAACGATGTAAAACAAAAAAAAAAGCAACATGAAATGTGGCATGATGAAAAAAAGAAAAGCGACGTCAGTTATCTGGAATTACTTCAGCTACGAAGGATGAAACTGAAACGTGTTCTGTGTCGACACGAGAGGTAATACAACTAATTTCTTTGATCATTTACGTCGGCACCACACAGCTGTTCTATCCTCCTGAGTAGTTTTTCATATCACAATATATGTTGCAGGGTTAAAAAAAATCGCATTGTCAGTTTTTTCCAAATCGTGCTCAGATCCACCAGCTGTTGTGACTTCAGGCGGAGGACTCTCCATGCTGACGCTGTTCGTCCTCCATGGTTGTTTTGAGAGCTAACACCGCTCTGCTCGGGGTATTTCCGACGCGCAAGTTAGATTCACACTAAACACTGCGTCCCCTCCCTTTGATTCCTGAACACAGGTCCGCTGTGTAAAAGTCCAGCCTGTTTCACCTCTGTTACTCCTTTGGTTTGGCTGGTGCAAGGTTCTAATAGTTTCATTCTAGTTCAGTTTTATTTAGTTTGGACTTTTTTTCTCTAATTCAGTTAGCTTTAATTAGTTGTTAGAGCAGGTTTGCTAGTTTTTATTAGTTTTCGTTATTTTCTAAATGCTTAGTTTTAGTTTAGTTTTACTTTAATTTTTGTTAGTCGTCTCTTTTCTCTTCTTCTCTGTGGTCGTATTCAAATCAATCCCAGACAGGACTCTGCTGCTTTAGTCTCCATGTTTCCAGGTAGAGTGGGGACCAGAAGACGAACTGGAAACCACAAGTGATGGACCGTTAAATATCACATGGTGACAGCAGATGAAATTGCTAGAGCGAAATAAATCCATATCGTATCAACTGACGTTAACAAAGATGAAAACGAAGGGAATTTTATCCAGAAGTTTTTATCCGGTTTAGTTGTTTGTAAACACACAATACAGTTTCAGTTAGTTATCGTTTTTTCTTTTAATAACACTGGTCAACAACAAATTTATTGTTTAAGTTTTTTGAGCTGATTTAGGATAATTTTGGTGTGCTGAATCCAAAAATCACATTAGTTTGCTCAATCAGGTCAATAATAATAATAATAATAATAGGTCATAAATCATGCAAGAAAGGGTTAATCTGCAGTGGGCCGGACCAGTCAAATAATAGCATGACAGCCAATAAATAATGACAACTCCAAATTGTTTTAGTGCAAAAAATGACATTAAATGATGCCAATATTTACATTTACAAATGATCCAAACAAAAAGGATGTGAATAACCTGACAAAAATGAAATGTGTTCAGAAACAGAAGTACAATTTGATCAATATTCTGCCTCGACTTAACGTTTATACATACGCATTACACTGGTCAACAACAAATTTATTAAGTTTTTGGAGCTGATTTAGGATAATTTTGGTGTGCTGAATCCGAAAATCACATTAATTTTGCTCAATCAGGTCAACTTTCTGAACTATGCTACATATTGGCTTTTTCACATTTTTGCTTACATTTATGGGCATTTTCACATCATATATTACAAAATTCTTTCATATTTCTTGCAATAAATGAGTTCTGAAGATTTGACTTTTGCCAATTTATGATTAATGTTTTTTTTTAATATTACAGGTGAATGAAATGGCTTCGACTAGAAGATCTTGCAAAAATAAGCCTGACGTATTCTGCTCCATCTGCGCTGAATACACCATTGTACCTAACAGGAATCAAATGATCAAATGATTTTTTTTCTCTTAAAACCTATTTTGGGTGAGAACTATATAAAAAAAATCAACTGATAAAGTCACAAAAATGTAATCAATTTTGTGAGAAGACCAAATTTTTCAAAATCAATTAGCAAAAAACTACCTGACCTGATTGAGGAAAACAGATGTCATTTTTGGATTTAGCGGTTGCAAAATGGTCCGAATTCAGTTGAAAAACCGAGACAACTTGCACAAAAACATTTTTTTGTAACCCAGTGTTATAGTTTCTGTTTATTTCACTTAACGAAACTGTTTTTACAATTCTAGTTTTCATCATTTCGTTAGTTTTCGTTAACGATAATAACCTTGGGCTGATGGAAGCGTGGCTGCCATTTTGCACCAAACGGCCCCCTCCCACCACCGAACATTCATACGTTCATACACCAGTGTGAGTGACACTGGAGGTAAGGAGGGTGAAGTGGTTTGCCTAAAGACACAACGGCACATGACTGAGACACCGCCAACCCTTCAGTTACTGGACGACCCGGTATACCTCCTGAACCACGGGCCGCCCCATATGTTGTATATGAAATATTCAATAACTGTAAAAAAAAAAAAAGATTATTGAAGGACGTCCCCTGAACTCATCAGCAGAGAACAGTCCAGACTGACAGAAAACCATATCAGCAAAAAAAAAAAACCAAAACAAAAATTACTGTTGTAATCACCTCAAACACTGGTGACAGAAGTGGACACAGATAAAGAGTTCAAAAACTGTAGTCGAAGATAAAGACACTGGAGAAGAAGCAGAACATTCACATAGAAAACCTGCACTGGAGTCCAAGGTTTAGAAGAGTTTGGGATTTTTCATTCTAGTTTAGTTTTAGTTAGTTTGGACTTTTTTTTTTCTCTAATTCAGTTCGTTTTTAAGTAGTTTTTAGAGCAGGTTTACTAGTTTTTATTAGTTTTCATTATTTTTTTTCTAAATGTTTAGTTTTAGTTTAGTTTTGTTTTATCTTTTCTCTTCTTCTCTGTCATCGTATTCAAATAAATCCCAGACAGGACTCTGCTGCTTTCTCCCAACTTTAGTCTGCATGTTTCCAGGTAGAGTGGGGATGAGAAGACGGACTGGAAAACCACACGTGACGGACTGTGAAGTGTCGTATGGGTGCCAGCAGCTAAAACTGCTCAAGTGAAATAAATCAATTTTCATATCAATCCGGACACTGACAAAGACAAAAACGAAAGGAATTTTATCCATAATTTTTTATACGTTTTAGTTAGTGTTGGTAAACACACAATACAGTTTCAGTTAGTTATGTTTTTTTCTTTTAATTATAGTTTTTTATTGGATCTCAGTTAACAAAAATGTTTTCGTCAATTCTCGATTTGGTCATTTTGTAGTTTTTGTTGCTTGACTCATTAACACTGGCCTTAAAGGACACTAGGAGTCACTGAGACAGGTACTTCTGTAAAGGTCGTCCATGGTCTCCTATGAGGTCAGGTTAGTTTCAAAAGTGTGTGTACACATAAAAAAAAAACTGTACGCATTAAAAATGTGTGTATGTTCCAGCTATAGTTGGGCATAAATAAAAAAAAAAAAAAAAAATCATGTATAGATTATGACATATATATATATATATATATATATATATATATATATATATATATATATATATTTATATATTCTCTGTGAATTAATAAAGTTACAGCATGACTAAATTATGAATACGATTTGTAGTTTTATGAGGGTGTTTTCTTCATTATGAATAAGAATCACACATGTTATTCATATTTTCATTCATCTTCTGAACCTGCTTTATCCTCACTAGGCAGTGTGTGTGGTGTGTGTGTGTGTGTGTGTGTGTGTGTGGGGGGGCTATTGTCCGAACAGGGTAAGGGTTAGGGTAAGGGTTAGGGTAGGGCAGTGTTTCTCAACCTTTTCAGAACAAAGCTCCACTAACAACATCATAAGCCTACTGCCACCCCCCCCCCCCCCCCACCCCCCCCACCCCCCCCCATCCCAAAACATTTGGGACTGGGGGTGGGCTACCTAATTCTAAAAGTAACACAAGGACCTGTATGTGGAGGACGTGGTGGGTTATGGGTATATACCTCTGTAGATAAAGCCCTCCTCACGTTATCGCTGACCCCCCCAAAAAAAACGTGCGACCGGTGGGAGGGTTAGGGTTAGGGGACCTCAATTCCAACCCCCCCCCCCCCCCCCCCCCCCCGCAGTTGAGAACCACTGGCTTAGGGTTAGGGTTACATTTATCAACTAAATCCAAACTAATTTTCTGACTAACAGACCTTCTGACAATGAGGTGGGACCAGGTCTGGGGGGTGGGGGGGTGGAGCCTTCAGACACATTATTTACATCAAATTGTTTTTAATATCCTTTTCCTACTACACTGATTTTGGGAATCGATGCAAAGGTTATATTCATGACAGTTACAAGACAGATGATGTTTTAGATGAGTTGGTTTTTTTGTTAACCTACTTTAACAGTGTGTTAATGTTTCCCCCAAAAACAAAATACAACAAAACACGGACAAGGGTCGCAAATTAGGAAACTATCAACAAACAGATCGTATTTGTAATTAAGTAAAACCATAACTTATGAGTTGTGTTCTCACAGAGAAAACATACACACATAATCTATGCATGATCTGACAAAAAAAAAAACAGTTTGCAAAATGTTTAGTTATGCACAACTATAGACCGACATACACACATTTTTAATGCATGCTCGTTTTTGTTTTTTGGTTTTCTTATGTTCTCACCAAGGTATTATCGTTAATGAAACTAACGAAATAACCAAATCTAGAATTGAAAAAAAACATTTTCATTAACTGAAATAAATAAAATTATAATTAAAAGAAAAAAAAACGATAACTAACTGACACTGTATTGTGTGTTACAAAACTAACTAAAACGTACAAAAATTATGGATAAAATTCACTTAGTTTTTGTCTTTTTCAGTGTCGGATTATACGAGATCGATTCATTTCACTCGAGCAATTTAAGCTAGCAGCCACCATGCGACACTCGACGGTCCGTCACTTGTGTTCACTTGTGTTTCTAGTCGTCTTCTGGTCCCCACTCTACCTGGAAACATGGAGACTAAGTGGGAGAAAGCAGCAGAGTCCTGTCTGGGATTTATTTGAATACAACCACAGAGAAGAAGAGAAAGATATAAAGAAAAACTAAAATTAATACTAAAACTAAACTAAAATTAGAATTTAGAAAAAATAATGAAAACTAATAAAAACTAGCAAACCTGCTCTAAAAACTAATTAAAACAAATTGAATAGGAGAAAAAAAGTCAAAACTAGATAAAACTAAACTAGAATGAAAATCCAAAACTATTAGAACCTTAGTTCTCACACATGGATCTTTTGATAGAACCTTCCCAGCTCTTCTCAGACCACAGTAACATGGTCAGTCTGGAGAAACCCTGAGGCTTTTAAAGCGCTGAAACCTACTTTTCATTTGGCCAAAATCCATCTCAGTTCTTGCCCTGGTTTTTCTGTGGCCCTGGTTTGAAGGCCTGATCTGCTTCTGTTCCTGGTCTTGGTTGGATGCCACAAAGTAGGACACAGAGACACCCACTGTCCTCCAGCAGATCTGCATTTAACTGGCCCACAGAGTGAAAGGGTCCATTAAACAAACAGACTGTTCAGGTTCAAGTAGATGAAGAACAGTGATGGTGTTCTAAAGACTCCTGGAGCATGGCACGTTCCAGTATCTGACATCAGGTCAGGTCTTCTGACGGCACAGGAGGTGACCTTCAGTGATGCGATTACAATTTTTTGGCAGAAGATTGATGTAAAATTTCTTGGTATGACTAATGATCTATGGAGCATTGGTTTGAGATCTCGCTGCTGTTGCTGATCTGACTGGACCGCAGAGATTTCTCAATGTCATCTTTGGTCTTGGTTAGGAAGGGTCCAAGAGAAAGGACTTCCTAAGAACACAATTCTCAAGATGACAGTAAAACAAAATGCATCTTGGGATATTTGTTGGCCAAGTCCATTGGAGTCACCAACCAGTCCATCTCCTTGGTTTAACAAACGAGGACAAAAACAACATCCAAGGTTATTATCGTTAACGAAACTAACAAATGATGAAAACTAGAATTGGTAAAAACATTTCCGTTAACTGAAATAAATAAAACTATAATTAAAAGAAAAGTGATAACTAACTGAAATTATATTGTGTGTTTACAAAAACTAACTAAAATGTATAAAAATTATGGATACAAACACAAATGTATCTTGGGATATTTGCTGGGACAGGTCCACAGAGTCACCAACCAGTCATCCTTGATTTAATGAATGAGACAAGAAAACATCTGGGAATTCCAACCAATCGTTGGTTTGTACGAACTTTTTACATGGACCACAGGTGTGCTTGGGCCAAAACTGATGAACTTTCACCAGATCGAAGAATAGAAGAAAGACAAGAATGTGTCTTGAGAAAGGTCTTGTTTTGAGGCTTGTCGTGTCCAGGTATGACCACTCTTTAAAATCGCAAGTAGATCTTCTCTTTCCTCATTCTGCTGTTTCAGTCAGCTGATAGCTTGGATCTGATTGATTGACTGAGTTCATGACGATCAGTGTGGTCCTTGAAAGAGGTGGTGAGTTCGCAGGAACACGATTACAACAATGAACTGAGTCGACGACAAGGCCACGGCTGTTCGAGTCGAGCTGAGACAGTCAGTTAACTGTTACATTAGTGGCTTAGAGTTAGGGGCTAGGGGGAGGGTTTAGGGGTGAGGGTTAGGGGTTAGGGGTTAGGGAAGGGAACTTGCAAGAATTTCATTTCACTGCTGTGCATATAACAGTGAACTTGTTGAATCTTCACGCAACCGTAACTTTTTCTGAATTTTTAAAAACTGTCATACACGTCATCGGTTCAGCTGGGCACCGCTGACCAGGTCTCATTCAAGCCGGCATGAATTGCATCTTGGGAATTCTTTCCCACCCAAGTCTACACGAGTCACCAACCAGTGCATTCTTGGTTTAAGCTAGCTGACAAGAACAACACCCGTGTATTCATGCGTTCTTGGGTTTACGCGAACTTGTAATCTTGAACAGTACTTGAGCCGCGACTGATGATGTTTCATGAGAACAGAAGAACAGACAAGACGTGTTTTGAGAAACAGATTATGTTTTATCCTTTATCCAGAGCGTCCTATCCTGAGTATGACATCAGAGGAAAATGGCCGCCGTCATCAGAGTGGTTTTTGGTGATTCCTGAAGACTCCATTGGGATTCTTGATGAAACCAGCAGCTCCTTTTTTTTTTTTTTTTTTTTTTTTTTTTTTAAATCAATTTTTTAATTTCTTTCAATGCACATCTCCAAAAGTACAATACAAAAAAAAGAACGAAATTCACATTTTATGATACAAGATTTTGTGACACACAAAGTACCCCCCCCCCCCCCCCCGCCCAGTGCCAATGGAAACCAGCAGCTCCTGATGAACCTTGGACTAATACATGAAAAGAATGGCAGTCGATGAACAGTAACTGGTTTTTAAACTGATTTTTGGTTTCCATTATCATACTGTCATACTATGTCTTTGCGTTGCATAGGTAACATTTTGCTTTGACTTGACTCAATGTTAAAAGCTATTTGTGGAACAGTGATCATGTTCTGTAGACGATGGATAAATAATATGACAAGATTAATTTCCTGTAACACTATTTCATTGGCAGGCAACTCAGTTCATTAAAAAATACTAAGACGATATCATCTATTATACATGTATATCTGTGATAACATATAAAATGTTAATTTAGCAACTTGAATAAGGCAGAAGGTTGCATTATTAACCTACATATGCTTCATAAAATCTGACAGTTTCACTATTTGGATCACTGTTGCCTCACAATTTTTCTATTTAAAGATGCAGCGTTTCCCAGAATTTACTCTACTACTTTAACAGTGTTAAAATCAGTCACATATTAGCACTAAAACCAACATTTTTCACTTAATATCCTCATGAATTGTCTTTATGAGGTTGTTAATTAACAGTTTGACTTGTGTTTATGTCCTTGAATATGGTCGATCATCAGTTTCCTGTTAATCCAGTATTTACATGGTAGGAATATGGGCAGAGACACTTGTTTATTAGTTTATTTATGTATTTAATGTGTGTTAAAAAAGTTCACTGCTATACCGCTGAAGATTTAATGTCAATCATTGATGTTCACTGCAAAAATCTAAGTATTCCCACGTGTATTTTTCTCATTTCTAGTCCAAATATTTCATCACACTTAAAATAAGACAGAATCACCTAAAGAGGAACTTTTCAGTGAGATATAAGAGATGATTGGTTTTTTTAGACAATAGATCTGGAAAATCTGATCTCAAGAAATCTTACCAAAATAATTTTCACAAAGAACTTCACTGATCAAATATATGTTTTAAAATGGGAAATTAGTTAACCCTGTAAAGCCTGAACCATTCCATCATTGACAGAAAATTCCAGTTCTTTGAAACTGGAGCCTTTATTGGTCCTTCTGAACAACCAAAAACTTTTTGTTTTTTTTTCCAAATATCAGTTTCCATGTATTTTGTATCATATTTAATCCATCAGGTCTCAATGTTCAAATATTATTTTTGAACAAACAAAACATGTCTAACAAATTGGTGATTCCTTTCCTAAGTGGTCCCAGTTCTTCCTCCTTCCTCATTAATGTCAGTCTTGTAGTGTCACTGGAAAGGCCTCTGGTGAATGAACTCCTCCCCCTAGTGGATTGTATACATCAGGTTTTTCCAGAAAAAAAATATCACACTGATCATGTAGAGGGCTTCAAAACTCATGGATCAAATATGATACATTTGGCGTTATAGGGTTGAAGTTAACGTCAGTCTGAATATTTTCAAATGAGTGTTTTGCAGCGTTAACATTGTAATAACCCACAAAATCACTTTTTTTTTGTTTTGTTTGTTTCTTTATGTAAAATAATGAAAGCTCATTTTGTCAAGCTCATTTTGGTTCAGGTTCCACATTCAGCCTGATATGGGTCAGACCAGTAAAATACTGTCATAAAACCTATAAATAATGTCAACTCCAAACTTTTCTGTATGTTTTCGGTGAAAAAAATAAAATTGCACGAAGGAAATGTTTACATCTACAAACAATCCTTTAAAAATATCAATAACCCAAACAACCTGAAATTTCATAAGAAAAATTGTTGCAATTTTATCAGTATTATGGCTCAGTTTATCATTCACACAGTTTAACTGACATTTATAATTTAAGCAAAAATTATGTCACTTTTTTTATAAAAGCATTTACAGATAATGTTTGGTGATGGTATAAAATTGATATTAAAAGATAAATTAAGTCAGGTAGAACACCACTGGTGAAATACTGGGTTTAGCCAATAACAGCATCATACAGACAGAATTTTATAAAAGCAGAATTCAGCTTATTATGCTTATATAAACACATGTCTGAGAGACAAAACTCAGGGTAAAACACACACAAATTCACAAACCTCTGGGCCAAACGTGAAGAACTGTTGTATATTTTACCTTTAACTGAATTCTATTCTGTATGTAAATATTCCTAAGTATTGACAAGTAAAAAAACAAATAATAAAGTGTACATCATCAAAACAGACCAATCATACTGACCTTCACTAGCAGCAGTGACCGTTCATCAGTCCACTTTATCCTGTTATGAAAATACTCCAAAACCCAAAGAACGCAGAATCAATGCTCTTTATTTTACATAAATTACATTACACTCCCACGCCCCATGCATCCTGCTCATTTACGTCTACAAACAGTTATTGCACATGAAATGGTTCCTGTGTGGACTATCATGCTAGCCAAAACAGGAGAGGACATCAACGTAAGAAACACAAAATGTGTCTCGCAACATTTCTTTTAAAACAGTTTATTACTTTCCATGGATAAAGGTGGAACTGGATGAGCTGTACATGTCCTTTGTGTCGTCGCGTAGCCCTCAGTAGTGAAAACCATCCACTGGTACCTGCGATGATATGACGGATTATTGAACGAACAGTAAAATGACATTTGTGTGTTTTTACGGTGACATTCAGCTGTACAGATGCGTACGTCTCCTACTGAGAGGCTACGTCTGATTGGACCGTGAGGATCTAGGGTTAAAACAGTACTGTGGAAATGTGAGAGTCCATGTAAAGAAAGTACACATACTGCATGTCCACCGACGTCCATGTTTCTACACAGTTCTGTTACTGAGAACCAGAGTCCGAAGTACTGCTGATCAGAGCCGGTCCATTCACTGAGCTGAGCCGACGCTGAGCAAAGACACCAAGGGCGTTTTCACACTGTGTACTCCAGTCCAGACTGTACTGGGGTACGTCACACCTTTCATACAGATATTGCGTACACAAGTGACCGAGTACAAACGGGTGTTCAAGGGCCCAAACAGTAGGTAGAAGTGTGGAACAAATTCTGTCGCTATCCAACAAATGTGAAAGTCAGAAGAAGACAAACCCTAACATCATCAACCGAGCGACTGTTCTGTTCATTCGTCTACGATGGCGGCAGGACAGGCACCACTTTTCTATCTGTTAGCCAGTTTTGCCGCGTTTCCACTATGTGGAACCGGCTCGACTCGACCTATTCCTGGAGACCGTTTCCATTACAGGATACTACCGACTTTACAGTACCTGGTCGTCATAGCGATGCGGCATGTTACTTCTGTGTCGTCTGCTCAGAGAGTCACTGATAAACTCGCTCATTGCGTGTTGTCTTGTCAAATTCATGCTGAATTTTTTGGTCGGCCACCAAAGACTGAATCCCGACTGAATGGTGTAGTTTTACAGGCTGTCATCATGTGGATTAACCGACCGCTACATTTACTGTCAACTTCTGCATCTGTTTTTTGTAAAACGGCGGGTCACAGAGATGACTCTGACCAATCAGTGGTCTGCAGTGTTTACACGTCATGTTTTAGTATCTGGTCTCCAGTCCTGGAACCTCGGTGGAGGTGATACCAAAAAACTAGTACTGGGTACCAGATTCCAGGTCCTTTTTCGTAATGGAAACGCAAAAAGGCCGAGTAGGGTCGAGTTGATCCGAGTCAAGCTGAGCCGGTACCACAAAATGGAAACACGGTATTTGAGAGCGACCTTCGTTGTCCCTGATAAATCACCAAGCAGTTCGGTTGATAAGGCAAGCCCGTGCTGCATGGATCCAAGACTTTTTCAGGAGACAACGACCGTTTCTCAATATGCGTTCGTCTGTTTTTCTGTTCTCGTGAAACATCATCAGTCACAGCCCAAGTACGTTCCAGTTGCAAGTTCACATTAACCAAGAACGCATGGAATACCTGAATGTTATTCTTGTCAGCTAGCTTAAACCAAGGATGCACTGGTTGGTGACTCGTGTAGACTTGACTGGGAAATAATGCCCAAGATGCAGTATGTGCCAGCTCAAGTGGAACCCGGGCGGCTGTGCCCGGCTGAACCGACAAAATGTATTAGAGTTTTGAAAAATATACAAAATGTGTAAGTGACATGTAAATACTTGTACAAATGTACTGAAATCAAATCGAATGACATTGTGGTGATTTGAGGTAAATACGTTCTGGAGCTGATGAGTGAAAAACAACGGAGACAGGAAGGAAAGTTCACAAGTTCCAATTACAGATAGACTTGCGTTCTTGGGAAGTATGTTCGCGGGACTGTACTCGCCGAGTTTGCAAGACTGTACTCTGCATTCTTGGTATTGAGAAATGGCCTTCGTCTACAGCGGTGGCAGGACAGGCTCTACTTTTCTGTCCGTTAGCCAGTTTGAGGCAAAGAGAAGCAGAGCGACCTTCGTTGTCTCTGATATATCACCGAACGGTTCGGTCGGTAAGACGAACCCGTGTCGCACAGATCCGAGGCTTTTTCAGGAGATGACAGGAGCTTCGTCTGTGGTCTCGTGGTGCTTAACCTGCTTCCATTGTCCGAATGGTGATTAGGTTACGTCCAGTCTCGGGCACGGATCGCATTCACACGGCAACATATCGTACTGGAGTCCACGCAGTCCGTACCCAGGACCACCTTCTCAACTGGACTCAGGTACAGTACTCGAGCATGGAACGTTTGCATTCACGTGGATAAAAGTAAGCGGACTTTGGGGTCCAACGGACTCGGATACAGACTCAAGTACTGTGTGTGAAAACGCCCTAACAAAGAAAAAAAACAACAACAATAGCCCTCCGTTAACCAGAATTGAACTCCGCACTAAAGCACAAGGCATGTGTGTTGACATTCTCATTGAGTCCTGGTTCCAGAATGGTTGGATTCAGTAGATGTTCTGTTCTCATGGCTGTTGCTGTTGAGTTGTCACTTGTTTTAAAGGGGTTAAATGTAATATTTCTGCTTTAAAATGTTTTAAAAATGATCTAAAATTATGATTAGGGAGTTTAGATTAAATATCTGTGAAGTTCTGCTAAAGATGTCATGTATTGGATTGTAGAAATATGAAGTGAATTTATTTACAGTGACCGTTTGGTGGATTTATGTAACCACTAGAGGGAGTAGGGAGTCACTCTGTCGGTCTAACATGGTGACGAAAACTAACGCCAAGGCTGAGTAAAGGATGAGAACTGAAAAGAAACAGCTTTGTTACCAGTTCTTAGTGAAACTTATCATTAGAATGTTGGGATAAGAACTGTAATCAGCAACTTTTAGAGTCAAAGAAAAGAAATGATACAAACAGAAGCTGTTGTTTCCTCTACTGGACTCAGCTGTAAATGAACAGAATGGAGTTGGATGGTTAAATGTCAGAGTTTCTTTCTACACGGGTCAGTTTGATTCTGAGACTTATCACTCATCACACTTAAAATAAGACATAATCCTTGTTATCTCCCTTTAAATCTATTTTAGGTTACTGTGTATATTTTTTTTTACTATTCTGTCAATGCTCCCCTGTATGAGTATGTTTTTGTTTTTTGTTTATTTTTCTTTACATATATAGAAGTTATATACATGATGTAAAATGCTGATAGGATAACTCTGACTGACAAAAAAAAAAAGATAAATACAAAAAAATAACATAATCACCTAAAAAGTAATTTTTCAGTGAGATACAAGAACTTATTTTTAGACAATAGATCTGGAAAATCTGATTTCAAAAAATCTTACCAAGATAATTTTCACTTGTTCCGTTGGCAGATTTCTTTGCTGAAATTAAGCAAAAAAAAAAAATCTGTGAATGGAACAAGTGAAAATTATCTTGGTTAGATTTCCTGAAATAAGATTTTCCAGATCTATTGTCTAAAAATCAGTTCTTACATCTCACTAGTCACTTTCCCATTGACCCTCGAATTGCATGAATATAACTTACGGATAAAAATTTACCTAATGGAAAAACAACAATTTCGGCAAAACTGTAGTTTTTCTATTAAAAGTTTTTGCGCTGGCAAGAGGTGAGTTTTCAGGTGTAGCGCAAATGGTATATCACGCAAAACTGCAATGGAAAGACCTTTTACCGAAACGATAGAATCACATGAATAAAAAGAATGGATGTTGATGGACGTTACAAGTGAAGAAGAAGAGTTTTAAAAGAAACACTGTCGCTATGTGGACACACCAGGAAACCCAATCATTTTTTAATTCAGTGCGAGATAGAGGGGTAATATTAATAATAATGAATATTTCTGTAAATCAACACCATATTTGCGTTTGTTGCCATGTTTATGGAATGACTTCTCGTGTCATCTCGCGATAATAAATAAACAAATCAACGCATTTGTGATTTAATGGAAAAACTGACATTACGCACTTTTGTTTTTTTCAACATTTTGTAAGTATCGGTAAAGTTTTGTGCAGATGTCCAATGGAAAAGCGACTACTGAAAAGTTACTCTTCAGGTGATTGTTTTATTTTAAGTGCGATGAGATATTTGGACTAGAAATGAGAAAAATACACTAGTTAAGCAGGTAAACAAACCACTCCCCGGTCTGATAAATGACTTACATACCATAATAATAATACAGATGTGTTCAGTGTGTGGAAACATGTTTGTTGGTGGTTTTCTTGGTACTGGTGTTTGTGGTTTGGACTTTGGAACATAAATACTACATCGAACCCCTTTAATCCACTCTCAGGTTATTGCAGTGGTTCTATATGTGTAAACCTTATGGATGCATTGCTCTATATAAACTAGTAATATAATACTGTGTCAGGTTATTGTTCTTGGTGCCGTCAGTGTGTTTTTTTCTGTCCAGTATATTGATTGTAATGCAGTAGAAGTAGTGTGTTCCTTCTGTGTGCTCTGGTAGAAGCATAGGGCTGAGTATGAGCCGTGGTGATCATGAAAACACTCGACTGATTTCCTGAAACCGTGCGTCGGTGTGATTCTGGAATGAAGCGCTCGCTTGAGTCCTGTAATGTAAGGCAACGAACTGAACAAACAGCAAAAACACAAGTCAATGGAGATGTTCCGACGTCCACTGTGGGCTCAGCTGCACAGATCTGTCACTCATGTTTGCATTGTCTTTAGTTCCGTTTCCCCGGTGGTTTTACGTGACTCACTGCTGGTGCCAAAAGTCTGGGAAATGAGTCCACCCAGTCAGATCTTCATCCCGAGCTTGGCTTTCTGTAGAAAAAAAGGAAACATCGTAAAGGTTTGAAAACTGATGACTGCTCCAGCTGTGGTTGTAATGACGGACTGAACAGAAGTGGACGGTGGACAGACATGAGGACCACTTACGATGCCAGAGGCGTGTTTGGGTTTGACGCTGTACGAAGCCTTTTCCTTGGCCTGTCGGAAACACTCCTCTGCTGCTTTCAACCTGAAAAACATTATTATTAGACTTGAATGGAGCAACTGTAGCAAACATTTACCTCTGACACTAATAACGCATTTGGATTCTGAAAATAAAATATTCACTTCATGACTTCATGTCCTGTCATGTGGAATTAGGGCGGGACAATGTGGGCTCCACTTCCTCCTGTTCCTTTTCAGACATTGAGGTGTTGTTGAAGAGTCAACAAAGTCACTTTTTCATTGACCCTCAAATTGCGTTAATATAACTTGTACATAAAAATTTACCTGATGGAAAAATGACAATTTTGCCAAGACTCTCATTTTTCAATTGAAAGTTTTTTCGCTGGCAAGAGGTGGTTTTTCAGGCGTAGCACAAATGGTATATCACACAAAACTGCAATGGAAAGACCTTTTTCCGCAACTAGAATCAGGTGAATTAAAAAAAAATGGATGTTGATGTACGTTACAACAAGAGAAGAAGAGTTTTAAAAGAAACATGGTGCAGGAAACCCAATCATTTTTTAATTTAGTTCAGGATAGAGATAATAATATAATAATGAATATCTGTAAATAACACCATATTTAATCATCATCGCATTTGATTTTAAAAAAACAGAATTACACACCTCTGTTTTTTCGACATTTAGTCAATATCGGTAAAGTTTTGTGCAGATGTCCAATGGAAAAGCCACTAATGAAACTGTTGTAAATTTGCGTGATATTTCTTTTTTTTTTTTTGGGTTGATTTATTTCTATATATTGGAGCATCCTTTAGGATCTGGAATTTCTTTTGCCTAATTATGTTCAAAGTGAAGTCTGTCTATAAGTATAATACGGCTATGAAATGGATGGAGTTTATTTTTGATATGTTTAATATTTTGTGTTTTGTGGAGGGTTGGTTAGAATTTATTTTGACATGCGTAAGATTTGTTGTTACTTTGAGGAACTG
>NC_043975.1:3582960-3657666 GCF_902148855.1 Sphaeramia orbicularis
ACAACTGAGTCTCATTGAAAATTATATATATATATTTATAGGTATTCTGATTGTTTTAATACATGAAAATATTCTTTATTAAATATTAAAAAGTCACAAAAATATGCAAAATCTCATGTAAAGTTAGGGCAAAAAACTGTACTTTAATTATGGAAAATTACTGTATTTATGAGATGGATATTTTCCATTATTTAACAGTATTTTTTCGGTACCCCAGCTGCCGGAATATTATTGGTTTTTTTTTTACAAGTTTTTTTTTTTTTTTTTTTTTACAGTGCATACAGAGGTAAAACCAGTGACCATACAGAGGTGACCACATGACCATACAGAGGTAAACCATACTGACCATACAGAGGTGACCACACTGACCATACAGAGGTGACCACATGACCATACAGAGGTAAACCATACTGACCATACAGAGGTGACCACACTGACCATACAGAGGTGACCACATGACCATACAGAGGTAAACCATACTGACCATACAGAGGTGACCACACTGACCATACAGAGGTGACCACATGACCATACAGAGGTAAACCATACTGACCATACAGAGGTGACCACACTGACCATACAGAGGTGACCACATGACCATACAGAGGTAAACCATACTGACCATACAGAGGTGACCACCTGACCACAGATGGCCTCCCATGCACATACTGAACTGTTACAAAGAACTTACGCACCGACAGTTACACATTCTAATGTTTCCAGACCAGTCTGAACCTGTAGTTTATAAAGCCACAGTAGAACGGGACCACCTGTGTAATAAAAAGGTGTAAATAGACACAACATATAGACATACTTTACTTAATAACACAACTACTGTGTGTTTGTCACTGCTGCCACATGATTTTTTTCCTCTTTCCCAACTAATTTATCACCATTTATTACAATACTATCCTCTGTATTTTGCATTTCTCAGCATAAATTAGGTGTTTTTTTTATATTTAATTCACTGATCATGTAGATGTTTATAAAAAAACAGAGTAAATTCAAAGGTTATTATATCAAAAGTGACTTTTTCAGCAAAATATATCATTAACTGAACATAAAACAAGTGTCTACAACCACTGCCATTCACCAAAATACATGAAATTTGACTTTTTTTCTAAATTTAAACTTTCTTAATTGGTTTAACAGCATTTATCATAGTATAAAAGTTTTCTTTTTTTTTTTTTAGGTATTTCTCTATATTAAACTTGATGATCGGGTAAAATATCAGAATAAATTCAAGGGTTATTACATTAAAACACAGAAAACTGAAGAAAAAGTAAAATTTATCATTAACTAAACATAAAACAAGTGTCTCCATCCACTGTCATTTGTCAAACTGCATGAAAAAAAAAAATCCCTCTCCATTTAACATTTACTAAGTGATTTATCACCATTTATTGTAATATCATCCTCTGTATTTAGCATTTCTCTGTGTAAATCAGGTATTTTCCTATATTTAATTCACTGATTATGTAGATGTTCATAATAACCCAATGTAAATGCAAAGGTTATTACATCAGAAAGGGAGAAAAACTGAAGAAAAAGTGTCTTTTTTTCATCCAATCTCTCATTAACTGAATATAAAACAAGTGTCTCCATCCACTGTCATTTATCAAACTACATGAAATATGAGTTTTTTTCTACATTTAAACTTTCTTAATTGGTTTAACATCTATCATAATATAATACTCGTTATATTGCATTTTTTAAAGGTATTTTCCTATATTTAACTTAATGATCAGGTAAAATATCAGAGTAAATTCAAGGGTTATTACATTAAAACACAGAAACCTGAAGAAAAAGTCAAATCTGTCATTAACTAAACATAAAACAAGTGTCTCCATCCACTGTCCTTTATCAAACTGCATGGGTTTTTTAGATGATGGTGTTTCCACGGTAACCACGGAGCCTCTGAACATCCAGATGGGTCATATCTGATGACCATGAAAAGATGAAGAACTGTATTTTACACCAAACACATGGAATCATTAAAAGAGAAGAAATGAGACTACCAAAGCCCATGTGTCTGGTGACTCTAGGAAACTACATTTCTGCTGAATTATTTATATTGATCCAATTAATGGATCAACAGGTATTAACCCATAAAGACCCAGTGCTACTTCTGTGTCAATTCCTATATGAATTTTTCTTTATATTTAACCATTTTTAAGTGATTTATCACTATTTATTATAATATTATTCTCTGTATTTAGCATTTCTCCGTGTAAATCATGTATTTTCCTTTATTTAATTTACTAAACATGTAGAAGTTAATAAAAACTCAAAGTAAATTCAAAGGTTATTATATCAGAAACAAAGAAAACTGAAGAAAAAGTGACTTTTTCAGTTAAATATATCTGTAACTGAACATAAACCCAGTGTTTACATCCACTGTCATTGATCCAACTCCATGGGGGTTTTTTTTTCTTCATTTTTTTTTCAGTTTGTGGTTTGTTTTGTTCACGCTGCTTATTATTTTTGATCTTTTTTAAAATTCATTTTTATGCAATTTGAGGGTTAATGAAAAAGCGACTAATAACTAATAAAAGTGGGTTTAGATAAATATGACAGTTTAGATCAGTGGATGCTTTTGGTCACTGGTCGATGTTTGGGTCTTTATGGGTTAATATGGGTGCACTGGTGTATCTGGAAGTATTTGCAGATGCATAGTTTTCCATGTGCGACATCATCTACCAACCTGGATGAAATAACTTCACTAATAAAAACGAAACAACAAGAAAAAAAGCACAAACTTTCCTGATAAATCTGTCTGTGTCAAACGAAGTCCTTGCTGATCTATTATTAACAGGTGTCTTTAGCCATCCATCAGGTTAGCTAAGTTGACTTCCTGTGAGTGTTTTGGCATTAGCGGTGTTGCGGTGCTACACCCAATGCAGCTCCCACTAAGGCAGCATTAATAATTGAGCAGCAGAGTGTCAAAAAGTGCAGCTCTCAGTGCTGCTGTAGAGCCATCAGCAGACAGTTAATCCAGCCTGCAGTCTGCTGACCACAGCTCCATCCCCATTCACTGCACTGCCTCTGCTACTGCATGACATGTCTTTAATGCAATTTATAGACTCTAATATGGACTTATGATGGCTTCGGCTCAGATGAATTACAGCCGGCACACAGTAATTGGTCGGTCAGTTGGCTAATGTCAGAATTTGTCAAATAATAGCCATGTCTGATGTAGATTTACAAGTGGAAAACAGTCAGGAGGGTCTGGAAAATACAGCGGACAGCTTTCATTACAGCCTTACAACCCATTCACGCTATTTTTACAAGCATCTTAGCGTTAATTAATGTAAAACCTATTACTGTGACGTCACATGTGACACCTCGTCTACTTTCTCAGCTTCTGTTTATTGAATAAAACATTTTTTCTGTCTAAATCTACTGTATTTGTGGTTAATATACACTTATCAGACGGTCAAAGGATGCAGCAGTATTTAATGGGGTTTTATCAGTCGTCAATAACAACACTGGTCTGTTAGCGTAACTTAGCGAATGTTAGCATTATCTTGATACGACATAATCTAATAGATGTTATATCATAAACAACTGATTAGTTACTTTTGCATTTATTTATTTATTTATTTCTTAGTGTTTTTGGACTCACCTTGTTATTATTAAATCATTTTAAAGTAGTTAAACTTTAAAATAGTTTGGTAAATGAACAGAATCAGATTCCTAATAATCCCATTTATCGCCTGGTTAAAGCTAACTTTCAGAAAGTGCTTCAATCTTAAAATAATAAACTTCTTGCTTTTTATTTTATCTTCATTATTAACACAACACTGAGCAAATATGACAGATAGAAATCTCATTTTGCTATGGCGTCGTATTCCACTTAGACGTTACTTTATCTTAGCTAGCTAGATGTGACACGTTGGTTCTAAATAAAACTGAACTCATTAGTTTTATTTTTATGTTTCTATTCATTTAACTAGTTTGTGCTTAGTATTATTTGAAAATATTTTAGCATATATTTCTTTATGTTTAACAGGTAGCTAGCTAGCTGGCTAAGCTAATGAAATGGCTTAAATTGTTTGTGATTGTTGTGATTGTGATTATAATCATTAAGCGTAAAATTAAGAAACTTCACAATTTTTTAATTGATTTGTTCAGATGCTTTTTCCTTTTGACATCTTGATGTTTGTTCAAAATTTATACGTCTTGTATACCAATATATTTTCAATAAAGTTGAAAAAAAAAAAAACAAATGTCAGGAAAAAATAATAATAAAGGTTATATTGTTGTTGTTGTTTTTTTTAAAAAAAGGTAGAATTAAGATGTTTTTCTATACTTTGGATAATTATGTAACATATATCCACGTGATTCATGACAGATTAACATGATCAAATTTGAGTTTCTATTGGTTGAGAGCCAATGTGGGCGGGACTAACACACACTATGCACTTATTTTATTGGTGCAAATATACATGTTTTAATCATACAGTGCAATTTTGTCATTTATAGCTGATTATAAGTGTGTTTTGCACTGGTTCCACACCTTTAACCTCCTAAGAGCCAGGAAATGTCAGCAAAGTACCAGCTTTTTTTTTATTTTTATTAAAGAAGTGCCTATATTAGAAACATCATGATGCAACAGTTTTTTCAGATGCAGTTTTTAAAATTTTTATGGAATGTCCTTTGTGGTGGACAGTTTTCTTTTCTTTCTTTTTATATAAAGTTGTGAAACTCTTGTCCACAAATATGGACAGAAAACCCACAGCTGGGTCTGAGCAGGTTAAATTGAATCATAACGGTGCTGTGTCACTTCTGTTTCCGTTTCCGTCCCATGTGCTGGAGTGCATTAACTTTCCCATCGCTGTGTATTTAGAAAACCTGACGTCAGATTTCATGATGAACTGCCTCCTTAGTGAATTAAATATGAATTGCGCTCAGATTGTGAGGGCAAATTCAATCATTCACTGATGAATATTGCTAATTTAATAGTCCAGTCGTTCCCGTCGTCATCATTCATCAGTTAATAGAGTGAAACAACTGCGGTAAAGGCAAAGCTCCTCCCACTTTTAGAGGCTCCAAAAACCAAAACCTCATCAGTCGGTGATAAATCTGTGCATTAACCGAGTCGTACAAACTGAAAGCAGCTAATGGAACCATTTTTCTTCTGCATTGTCACTTCACCGTCGTCAGAAACTAAGAATCCAAGCGTAGACTGGACGCAGACGCTGAAGGTGGACATAAAACTCAGTCCAAACTGCCTTTTTTCCATCCTGATGCTCCAACTAAATCAACACTATCATGTTTTCCCTGTTGGCTCATGCATACAGTCATGTGACCACTGTTAACAACCAATAGGAGCGCTCCCTCCAGCACCAAACAGGAAGTAAACTTGATGAAGAGTATTCGATCACACAAATTAGAAAAAGTTTCATTATCCAACACAAAAGCAGAGGAGTCATCTGTTCTATGGGTTTAAAATGAACATGGAATAAAAAACACAAGTACAAACATAAAAAAAGAAATGATAATGCACAGATGATGATTCAAAGAAGAAAACAGCGACAGGATTTACAGCAGATGATGATGATGATGATGAAGAACACGGGTCATGAACCAGACGGATTAATACTGACTGAAGGTTCTGATACAGGTTAAAAAATATTCCTGGTAAAATAAAGGTAATAATAATAATAATAATAATAATAATAATAATAATAATAATAATAATAATAATAATAACAATAAGAAGAAATAATCAACAAAATGAGTAAAATGAACACAATAACCAACAAAATGAACAAAACAACATACAAAATGAACAAAAATGAACAAAATAATAAAACAAAATGAACAAATTTACAACAAAATTACTAAAATAATCACCAAAATGAGTAAAAATGAACAAAATAATTACCAAAATGATTAAAACAATCATCCAAATAAACAAAAGTGAACAAATTAATTACAAAATGAACAAAATAATCAGCAAATGGAACAAAAAATTTACAAAAATGAACAAATTAATTATAAAATGAACAAAATAATCAACAAATTGAAAATAAATAAATAAATAAATAAACTAAATGAATAAAATAATCAAAATTAACAAAATGAACAAATTAATTATAAAATGACCAAAACAATCCACAAAATTAACAGAAATTAACAAATTAATTTCCAAATGAACAAAATAACTAACAAAATGAACAAAATAACCAACAAAATAACAAAGAAAATGAATAAAATAATCAACAAAATGACTGAAAATGCCCATAATGTTTATTCTAAGCTCAGATTTTCTGCCTGTTCTATCTATAAATACTTTCATGGTTTTTCCTCCTCGTCTTGTGGGAAGACAAAGTAATGAACAAAATGAACAAAATAATCAATAAATTCTAAAAAATGAATAAAATAATCAACAAATTGAACAAAAATGAATAAATTATGCACAAAATGAACAAAATAATCAACAAATTGAACAAAAATTTATGAATTATGCACAAAATGAACAAAATAATCAACAAATTGAACAAAAATGAATAAATTAAGTACAACATGAGCAAAATAATCAACAAATTGAACAAAAATTAACAAATTACGTATAAAATGAAAAAAAAAATAAAGAAAATGAATAAAATAATCAACAAAATGACTGAAAATGCTCATAATGTTCATTCTAAGTTCAGATTTCCTGCCTGTTCTATCTATGAATACTTTCGTGTTTTTCCTCCTCGTCTTGTTCTAAATACTTTCAGGTTTTTCTTCTTCGTCTTGTTCTAAATACTTTCAGGTTTTTCTTCTTCGTCTTGTTCTAAATACTTTCAGGTTTTTCTTCTTCGTCTTGTTCTAAATACTTTCAGGTTTTTCTTCTTCACCTTGTTCTAAATACTTTCAGGTTTTTCTTCTTCACCTTGTTCTAAATACTTTCAGGTTTTTCTTCTTCGTCTTGTTCTAAATACTTTCAGGTTTTTCTTCTTCGTCTTGTTCTAAATACTTTCAGGTTTTTCTTCTTCGTCTTGGTCTAAATACTTTCAGGTTTTTCTTCTTCGTCTTGTTCTAAATACTTTCAGGTTTTCCTTCTTCGTCTTGTTCTAAATACTTTCAGGTTTTTCTTCTTCGTCTTGTTCTAAATACTTTCAGGTTTTCCTTCTTCGTCTTGTTCTAAATACTTTCAGGTTTTTCTTCTTCGTCTTGTTCTAAATACTTTCAGGTTTTCCTTCTTCGTCTTGTTCTAAATACTTTCAGGTTTTCCTTCTTCGTCTTGTTCTAAATACTTTCAGGTTTTTCTTCTTCGTCTTGTTCTAAATACTTTCAGGTTTTTCTTCTTCGTCTTGTTCTAAATACTTTCAGGTTTTTCTTCTTCGTCTTGGTCTAAATACTTTCAGGTTTTTCTTCTTCGTCTTGTTCTAAATACTTTCAGGTTTTTCTTCTTCACCTTGTTCTAAATACTTTCGTGTTTTTCCTCCTCGTCTTGTTCTAAATACTTTCAGGTTTTCCTTCTTCGTCTTGTTCTAAATACTTTCAGGTTTTTCTTCTTCGTCTTGTTCTAAATACTTTCAGGTTTTTCTTCTTCGTCTTGTTCTAAATACTTTCAGGTTTTCCTTCTTCGTCTTGTTCTAAATACTTTCAGGTTTTTCTTCTTCACCTTGTTCTAAATACTTTCAGGTTGTTCTTCGTCTTGTTCTAAATACTTTCAGGTTTTTCTTCTTCGTCTTGTTCTAAATACTTTCAGGTTTTTCTTCTTCGTCTTGTTCTAAATACTTTCAGGTTTTTCTTCTTCGTCTTGTTCTAAATACTTTCAGGTTTTTCTTCTTCACCTTGTTCTAAATACTTTCAGGTTTTTCTTCTTCGTCTTGTTCTAAATACTTTCAGGTTTTTCTTCTTCGTCTTGTTCTAAATACTTTCAGGTTTTTCTTCTTCACCTTGTTCTAAATACTTTCAGGTTTTTCTTCTTCGTCTTGTTCTAAATACTTTCAGGTTTTTCTTATTCGTCTTGTTCTAAATACTTTCATTTTTTTCCTGCTCGTCTTGTTCTAAATACTTTCATTTTTTCCCTGCTCGTCTTGTTGGAAGACTTGCAGCATTAGCCGTCGTTTCCACTGCAGAGCTCATATATGGGACACCTTGTATGAAGTTGGACTTTCCTGAGTTGTGGAGTGTTTGAGAGGCCACCGTCGACCGCTGGGACTGAAGTGGATGCAGCACTGCAGCAGCCACCTGTCAGTGTGCGCTGGTTCAACGCCATAGGAAGGGCTGCTGGAAATAGTCAGGCCGTCCGACCATGATGTATGAGACACTGCATGAGCCCATTATTCACCACACATGTCCACACACACACACACACACACACACACACACACTCCTGTGCATCCTCACCTGCCCTGTTCGTTCTATGTAGGTTACCACGACGACTGTTTAGGGTCAACGCACAGACAAAAAAAGGAACCACTTCATAACTTCATCCTACATTTCCTTTAGAAGCAGGACGATAAAGAAGCACCGACACTGATCGAACCGCAACACGACAACTCCCATTCACAGACGACAACTGATTAAATGTGTCTAATAATCAACAAAATTAATGAGAAACAGAAAAGATGTGGACGATAAATACATAAGGGTCATGGACCGGATCAGCTTTAATACTAATGCAGAACAGGGAAGGACCACAGTCTGTTCCTGGTTAAAGAAAGGATATTATTATTATTATTATTATTAGTAGTAGTAGTAGTAGTAGTAGTAGTAGTAATCAGAAATGAACAAATGAATCAACAAATTTGACGAAAGTGAAGAAAACAAATAAAACGGACAAATTACAAAATGACTAAAATAATCAACAAAACGAATAAAATGATCAAGAAACGACCAAAAATGATTAAAATATCACAAAATAAAAACAAAATTAACAAAAATGAATAAACTGAATAAATGAATAAATCACAAAATTAATTCTACAATCTGTAAAATGAGTAAAAATGATGAAGAAAATAAACAAAATGACTAAAATAATCAACAAAATGAACAAAAATGACCAAAATATCCAGCAAAATGACAACAATCATCAACAAATTGAATGAAAATGAATAAAATAACAAACAAAATAAACAAATTGATTATAAAATGAATTTAAAAAACGAATCACGAAATTGTATAAAAATGAACAAAATAATCCACAAAATGAACAAAAATGAACAAATTAATTACAAAATTAATAAAATAATCCACAAAATGAACCAAAATGAACAAATTAATTACAAAATTAATAAAATAATCCACAAAATGAACCAAAATGAACAAATTAATTACAAAATTAATAAAATAATCAACAAAATGAACAAAAATGAAGAAAATAAAGAAAATGAACAAAAATAAACAAATGAATAACAAAATGACTAAATAATCAACAAAACAAGAAAAGCACTCTGAGAGCGCTGACCTCCAAGACAGATCCCCCCCGATCACCACCAAAATTTAATCATTTCTTCCTTGTGCCAGTATCAACATTTCCTGAAAATTTCATGAAAATCAGTCTATAACTTTTTGAGTTATCTTGCTAACAAACAAACAAACAAACAAACAAACACGCACGCACACAAAGCAAAGTGAACACAATACCTCTTGGCGGAGGTAATGAGCGAAAATGACCAAAGTTTTTAACCAAATGAATAAAATCATCAACAAATTGAACAAAAATCAACAAAATAGCAAACAAAATGAATAAATTATAAAATGATTTTTTTTATCAAGAAATTGGACTCATTTTTACAAAATGAGTCAAATTAAAAAGAAAATAATCAGCAGAAGGAACAACACAACTGTTTGATGCTGGGGTTTTCATTCGTAGTCGTTCTTGTCATGGTTTATGTGACGTCGTTTTTACATGTAAATGTTTTAAAAAATGCAGTTTAATATGTGATGAGTTCAGGCCAACAGCAGCGTTTAGCCTGCACCGGCCTCTACATACTCTACGTCTGCACCTCCATCTCCTTCCCTTCCTCCTCTCCTCTCCTCGTCTCCTTCCTTCCTTTCTTCCACTAGAACATTCCGCTATGATCAATCAGATTACATAAGAGCACTGCAGTGAGCAGAGAAACACACTCCACACAAGTGAAGGATGATGCCACGGACGCCGGCCTGCTTTTCCTTCACATGAACACACACTTTAACACCTGATCGGGCTGGGAGCGTCCACACGGCCACGCACTAACACCGTTTATTACAAAAAAAGAAAACAGAAAAGCAGCGGGCACCGGGCCGCTGTAAAGCCAGAACAGAACGCTCCGTTGTGCTCAGTCTATAAAATATCCACGACTGATGGAGCTGAATACAAATGAGTCCACCCTTAGTTACCCGGGTCCAGGGAAAACCTGCACCAGACCAGACCACATCTGCAGGGTTTAGTCAACTACATACTACATGTATGCTACGTGGACAAAAGTATGTGGACACGTGTGGATTCAGGGGTTTGTTTTTCTAACAGGGTCTGGGATCCAAAATAATAACCACTAATGTCAGAAGAGAGGTTATTTATTTAGAATTTAATCTAATTAGGACTAAAAAACACCTTAAAAACATTAAAAACAATTCAGAAATTAAACCTACACATACTGTGTTTGTGTATTTTACAATATTTTAATGCATTTTAGTGCATTTTTGCATAATGTTTGTATAATTTTGTGCATTTGAGTGTACTTGTTTTGTATTTAAGTGTATGTTTTTGTGTATTTAAGTATATTGTTTGAATATTTTAGTATATTGTAGTGTATTTGGTCTGTATTTTTGTATATGTTTTAGTGTATTTTAGCTTATGTTCATATATTTTAGTGCATTTTACTTGATTTGTTTTGTATTTTAGTATATGTTTTAGTGTATTTTAGCATATTATTTGAATATTTTAGTTCATTTTAGTGTATTTGTTTTGTATTTAAGTGTATGTTTTTGTGTATTTTAGCATATTGTTTGAATATTTTAGTATATTGTAGTGTATTTGGTCTGTATTTTTGTATATGTTTTTTGTGTATTTTAGCTTATGTTCGTGCATTTTAGTTTATTTGTTTTGTATTTTAGTGTATGTTTAGTGTATTTAAGGATATTTTTTTGTATATTTTTTACTGCATTTTTGTGGGAAAAAAGTTTAATTTCCTCAAACCTTAGATACCGTGTTTTTGTATTTAACATATTTTAGTATATTTTAGTGTATCTTTTGCATACATTTTGTGTGTTTTAGTGTATATTTGTGTAGTTTAGTGTATATTAGCATACTGTTTGTATATTTTAGTGTATTTGTTTCATATTTTAGTGTATGTTTTTGTGTATTTTAGCATATTGTTTGCATATTTTAGTGTATTTTAGAATATTTCTTTGGGCATTTTAATATACGTTTGTGTATTTTATGTGTATATTAGCATATTGTTTGTATATTTTAGCGCATTTGTTTTGTATTTTAGTGCATTTTAGAATATTTCTTTTGTGTATTTTATCATATGTTTGTGTATTTTAGTGTATATTAGCATGTTGTTTGTATATTTTAGTGCATTTGTGTTGTATTTTAGTGCATTTTAGTGTATTTGTTTTGTATTTTTGTATATGTTTGTGTATTTTAGTGTATATTAGCTTATTGTTTGTATATTTTAGTGCATTTGTGTTGTATTTTAGTGCATTTTAGTGTATTTGTTTTGTATTTTTGTATATGTTTGTGTATTTTAGTGTATATTAGCATATTGTATGTATATTTTAGTGCATTTGTGTTGTATTTTAGTGCATTTTAGTGTATTTGTTTTGTATTTTTGTATATGTTTGTGTATTTTAGTGTATATTAGCATATTGTATGTATATTTTAGTGCATTTGTGTTGTATTTTAGTGCATTTTAGTGTATTTGTTTTGTATTTTTGTATATGTTTGTGTATTTTAGTGTATATTAGCATATTGTATGTATATTTTAGTGCATTTGTGTTGTATTTTAGTGCATTTTAGTGTATTTGTTTTGTATTTTTGTATATGTTTGTGCATTTTAGTGTATATTAGCATATTGTATGTATATTTTAGTGCATTTGTGTTGTATTTTAGTGCATTTTAGTGTATTTGTTTTGTATTTTTGTATATGTTTGTGCATTTTAGTGTATATTAGCATATTGTATGTATATTTTAGTGCATTTGTGTTGTATTTTAGTGCATTTTAGTGTATTTGTTTTGTATTTTTTGTATATGTTTGTGCATTTTAGTGTATATTAGCATATTGTATGTATATTTTAGTGCATTTTAGTATATTTCTTTTGTGTTTTTAGTGTATTTTAGCACAACTAAATCCCAAACTACTGTCTTCATAACAGTAGATCATAAACCAATGTGTGATGTCACAGATCAATAGTTTAATTAATCAGTAATTACAAACCTCAGCCTGTCTATACAGTTCAAACCAGTGTTCATTTTTCTCCAGGGACAATAACATGAATCATCTATGGGCTTTTTCCTGGTTGGAACTGTGACGTCATCGGTAAAAATCCCCTGTTGGTCGACTTTTATCTCATATAAAACCTGTTTTTTCTCTCCGTCGGATCCTTTTCCATGCAATATGAGTATGAAACCCTTTCTAAATGAAATTCTCTGAAGCGTCTGTGTCTGAGACGTGGACGGTCCGACCCTCCTGGTTCCTGCCGTGGCTGAACACCGTCCACAGACTCAAACCGTGACTCATGGTCGTCATGGTTGAGCCTTTGAACCCGTTAAAGGTCACGTTCAAAGCCTGGTTCACTTTCTAAAGCACCTCTTCACCTCAGCACACACACACACACACACACTTTCATGGTTATAGTCTGACGAGGCCAGCATTCACCGCAGACGGGCCTGTGAATACCATCTATACATTAAACATAACAGTAGAACATCAAACACAAAGCTGACCAACGCCTGAACCTTCACACATCACCGACCGTGGGAACGAAAAACACGAAATCCTGCAAAACTACGACAGACACTGACCCAGACCAACCAGGACACTGATGTCCAACAGAAAAATAAGTGGTTTTGCAATATTCAGATTAAAGTTACCAACACAGGGTTCAACAGGTTTGAGGAATCTGAATTTCAGACAATTTAAGACATTTTTCAAGGCATCTAGGGTCAAATTTCAGACCTTTCATTCACATAAATAACAACACGACAAGTCTCAGAGTTCTTAGACAGCAACATGCACAAAAAATGCACTAAAATACACTAAATATACACTAAAATGCAAAACAAATACACTAAAATACACTACATATACATTAAAATATAAATTAAATATACTAAAATACACTAAAATACACTAAAATACATTAAATATATACTAAAATGCAAAATACACTAAAATTCACTAAATATACACTGAAATATAAATTAAATATATGCAAATACACTAAATATACACTAAAATACAAATTAAATATACTAAAATACACTAAATATACACTAAAGTAGAAATTAAATACACTAAAATACACGAGGTATACACAAAATTCACAACACATACACTAAAATACATTAAATATACACTAAAATACAAATTAAATATACTAAAATACACTAAAATACAAAACAAACACACTAGAATGCAAAACAAATACACTAGAATACACTAAAATATAAAACAAATACAGTAAAATACTGTAAATATACACTAAAATACTAATTAAATATACTAAAATACACTAAAACAAATAACAAATACACTAAATATACACTAAAATACACTAAAATACCAAACTAATACATTAAAATACACTAAATATACACTAAAATACACTAAAATACCAAACTAATACATTAAAATACACTAAATATACACGAAAAAACAAAACAAATACACTAAAATACAAAACAAATACAGTAAAATACAAAACAAATACACTAAAATACTCTCAACATATGCATAAAATGCACTAAAATATACAACTAAAATACTCAAAACCAACACTAAAACACATAAAACGTACACTAACATATGCAAAAAAAAAAACCAAAAAAACACTAAAACATGTTAAATACACAAATATGGTATTTGTAGGTCTGAGGGAGTCAAATGTATTTTTTCACTGAAATACAATAAAAATACATTAAAAATACACTAAAATACAAAAAAAAATGGCTAAAATTGACTAAAATATGCAAAAACACAAACATAGATCTACATGTTTTGAGGAAATCAAATTAACTTTTTCATAGAAATTCACTAAAACATGCAAAAAATTGTGCTTAATTACACAAAATGTACACAAACATACACTAAAATATACAAACATGGTATCTGTAGGTGTGATTTATGGATTTTTAGGATGTTTTTTGAGGTGTTTTTGGTCAAATTTCAGACTTTACTTAAACAAAAATAACAGTAGAACGACCTCATAACGTCTTCCAGGTTGGTGGACGCAGCTGAAGTTTCTGAATTTATGCAGAATTTAATTGAGTCTCATCTGTAAACGGAGGCTGATGCACATAAGAGTAAACTTTAAAAGGCTTTAGTGTGATTTCATTGCAGAAATAATCCAAATACATATCAGTCAAACGTCATTTATGTGGCGATGTTTCAGATTTCAGGTGTATCTGCTCCAGGACATAGTCTGGTCCCTCCTCTGAGTTTCATACAGGTCAGGGAATTAGTTTGAGTGAAATGAAAGTAAAAGTAAAAAAGATGCAGGAAAATAAAACCTCTTTAGTAAAAGCCATGGTCCAGTGGTGGTTTTTTCGACAGACTCTTTAAATCTCAGCGCTGACGACTTGGACGTCACATTAATTATACATCCACCGATCGAACCCACCGCTCCTCTGAATTATTCAGCGGTGGAAAACGGCGTTTAATCCAGTCTGACCAGACGAAGAGGCGTCACCGCACACCGACACACAACAGTTACTGTTTGGACACAGTGATGCATTATGGGAGACCTCATCAGGGGTCTACGGGCTGAAGGCACTGCTATGCTAGCATGTTGGGACCTGTCTATTTCCTGAAACATGCCTTTTTATTTCCCTGTAGTTTTCAAGGTGTTTTTTTTTAATTAATTAATTTATTTTTTAATGGTGTCTACGTTGATGTTCAGAGACATGTAAATAAATGTTTTTTTAACATCACTTTTGCCTTTTTTTTTAGGTTGTTTTTACCTTAGTGTGTTTTTTTGGCATTTGTATCTTGTTTTTTATTTTTGTCTTTTCTTTGTGGTTTTCATTATTTTTGTCTTATTTTTATGAATTCTTCATCTTGTTTTTTTCATCATGTCTTTTAAGTCATTTTGTCTTTTTTCATCTTTTTTTTCCAGAATTTGGTCAATTTTGTCTCTTTTATGCTAATTTTGTCCCTTTTTTTTTTTTTTTTTATTTTTTATCTTTTTTTCATAATTTTTGGGGTTTTTTTCTGTTGTTTTTACTTTAGTGTGTCTTTTTCATAATTTTTTTATCTTGTTTTTTTCCCCTCACTTTTGTCTTTTCTGTCATTTTCATGATTTTTCAACATTTTTCTATTTTCCTGTTGCCTTTTTTTTTCTGTCATTTTAATTTTTTTTATTTGCCAAATTTTTTCAGTCTATTTCTCTTCTGTCTTTTTTACATGACTTTCACTTTTTTCTATTCACGTTATTTTATCTGTTACATCTTTTATCTCATTTTCATCTTATTTTTTTTGTCACCTTTGTCTTTTTTTTCTCTTCTTATTTTTGTCATCATTTTGATCTTGTTTTGTCACATTATTTTGTCCATTTTTTAAAATGAAATGTTCATTTTAAAAATTTTTTTCCCCCATCTTACATCCTTTAGGTCATTTTGTCTTTTTTAGTTTCTTTTTAGAGAATTTGGTCACTTTGGTCTCTTTTATGCTAATTTTGTCCTGTTTTTTTTCTTCTTCTTCATTAAACATAATGTTTGTCTTTTTATGTTGTTTTCAATATAATATGTTGTTTTCAAACTGTTTTATTTTAACATCTTTTTCATTTGTTGAGCCTTTTTCTGGTGTTTTAAGTATTTATCATCTTTTATCTTTTCATCTTTTTGTCTGTTTGTCGTTTTCATCTCGTCGTGTCGTTCATTATCTTCATCTGGCTTTTATTGACCTTTCTGTCATTTTCATCTTGTATTTTCCATCATTTTCATTACATTTTTGTGTTTTCCTAGTGACATTCTCTCCTTTTTCCCATAAATTCGATAACGTCCACATTCATTGACTCTTTGTCGACTATAATCAGGAAAATTAATCTACTCATCATACTATTATCATGTATTTGACATTTGTTTTTGACCCACTTTGCGTCTCTATTCTCCGTTTGTGAAAGGATGGTATTAATTATTTTACATTTAATTTATTGTTTTGCAGAAGAGGCGCCCTCTAGTGTTCGCCCACCGTCAGTTTCTCCTCATTTTACTGGCGCTCATAACCATTATAACCGTACGTATGTACTTGAGGAAGAACCAGAAATAGATAAAAGGGTTATTTTCTGCTTCTCACGTCTCAAACTGTTTGTTGTCTGCTCGATGAGGAGCTTTGAGGTGAACTGACAACGCAGATCAGACCAGAATATCCTGTCATCTCAGCTTTTTTTAACACCAAAACCACAAAACACACACTAGGAAATGGAAAAAATAACATCCAAGAAGATTCCATCGACATTAAATGACTTTATACGGAGGAAAGACTGAAAGACAAATCTAAACCTTCCCAAAATACATGGATGAAACCATGTATGAACCCTTAGATCAGGGGTGTCAAACTCATTTTAGTTCACGGGTCACATTCAGCCCAATATGATCTCAAATGGGCCGAACCGATAAAATAATTACATAGAAAAAAGTACAAGGACATGATGAAAATGTTTACATCTGCAAACCATCCTTTAAAACTGTGAATGACTTGAACAACCTCAAATCTCTGAAAAAAAGAAGTGCAATTTGAACAATATTCTGAATGAGTTTATCATTTACACATGTTCAATAACACAGATCACAGTGGATCTACAAACACACCAAACATTTAGTAACAGGCAGAAAACTGGTGAAAATGCATGTATTTCTCTTAAGACATTTGAGGTTGTTCATATTTGTTCAGGTTATTCAGATGTTTGGTGAAGGAATAGTTTATAAATGTCAAAATCTTCATGCAATTTTACTTTTGTTTTTGTTTTTTTTACACTAAAACAAAGAGAAAACTGTAGAGTTGTCATTATTTATAGCTAATTATGAAAGTATTTTACTGGTCTGACCCACTTTAGATCAGATCTGTCTGTACATCCTTGATTGGTAATATCTTCAGTGTCATTTTTGCATTTCACAAATTCATCCCACGGGCTGGATTGGACCCTTTGGTGGGCCAGTTCTGGTCCATGGGCCGCATGTCTGACACCTGTGCCTTAGATGCAGATGTGGGTCCAAATTAGGGATAGGTATCAAGATCCGGTTATTTTTGAGAACCGGATCCCAGTAGCTTGATTCCTTGGAATCGTTTGCCTGCCTGCTTAACGATTCTGCTTATCGATTCCGCCTTCGTTGCGCATGCACGATGATGTCACGCATACACTGCATTGTTTTGGTCTGAACGTAGACAACATGGTGTTGAGGCAGAAACGGTCCAAACAGACCCCACCAGGTCCAACCAGACCAGACCAGGTCCAACAGACCCCACCAGGTCCAAACAGACCCCACCAGGTCCAAACAGACCAGACCAGGTCCAAACAGACCACACCAGGTCCAACCAGACCCCACCAGGTCCAAACAGACCACACCAGGTCCAAACAGACCACACCAGGTCCAACAGACCCCACCAGGTCCAAACAGACCCCACCAGGTCCAAACAGACCACACCAGGTCCAACAGACCCCACCAGGTCCAAACAGACCACAGCAGGTCTAAACAGACCACACCAGGTCCAACAGACCCCACCAGGTCCAAACAGACCATACCAGGTCTAAACAGACCACACCAGGTCCAAACAGACCACACCAGGTCTAAACAGACCACACCAGGTCCAAACAGACCCCACCAGGTCCAAACAGACCACACCAGGTCCAAACAGACCCCACCAGGTCTAAACAGACCACACCAGGTCCAACAGACCCCACCAGGTCCAAACAGACCACAGCAGGTCTAAACAGACCATACCAGGTCCAAACAGACCATACCAGGTCCAACAGACCACACCAGGTCCAACAGACCCCACCAGGTCCAAACAGACCACAGCAGGTCTAAACAGACCACACCAGGTCCAACAGACCACACCAGGTCCAAACAGACCACACCAGGTCCAAACAGACCACAGCAGGTCTAAACAGACCACACCAGGTCCAAACAGACCACACCAGGTCTAAACAGACCACACCAGGTCCAAACAGACCACACCAGGTCTAAACAGACCACACCAGGTCCAGTTGAACACTGTCAAAGCTTCCATTTCTTCTAAAGGTGGAATCCCTCCTGTATGTTCAAACATTTGTCCACATGTGATTCATTTGATTCACTACTTAGCAGCGTTTGTGAATCTAGCGGCAGAGTGAACACCAGGCCGTCATCTGGGCCCAGTTCCAGTTCCGGTGTGGGCAACAAACGTCGTACCCCCTCAAATACAAGTTTCCGAAGGTAGAGGAAAGGAAATGAGGTGCACAACAACGGGAGACGAGCCGAGTCGAACCGGTTCCATGTAGTGGAAATGCGGCAATAGGGGAATTAGTAAAGAGTCTGTAGCCCCCCCCCCCCCCCAAACTGGGCCTGGCGTCATCTGTTATTATTATTTGTCCAAACTGTATATGTTCTGTTTTCTGTGCAGATGGAAATATAAAAGACAGTTAATGCAAACACACCTGTTTGTACTCTTTTATTCCCTCACCCAGTGAGAATCGATAAGAGAAGGAATCGGATCAATCAGCAAAATCGATATTGGAATCGGAGTCGTTTAATTCTTATCGATTCCCATCCCTAGTCCAAATGACCCGCTGAATATCTGTCATATCTTTATAATGAAAAGTTCTTTCATATTCCAGGTATTCTTTGAAAAACATGTTAACACCTGAATTCAGCGTGTCCACATACTTTTGTCCACATACTTTTGTCCACATACTGTCGTCTAATCTAAGGGTTCATGTGTGTTTTTGCTGCTCAGGACTCAGACTCAGTCAGAAACACTGCTGTACAAACATTACCATCGTTGACTGGATTTAGCTTCGCATCAGCTGAAACAGGCGCCAGTGGTCGGCCCCGGACCCCCAGACCCCAGACCCCAGACCCCAGACCACAGACCCTGGACCTCGCACCCTGAACCCCAGACCCCAGACCCCTGTTTGACTGATGCACAGTGGTGGAACTGTGTCTCTGACAGAAACATAACATTTATGAAAGTAGGAGGAAACTCATTAAAGTTTCATATGAGAAAAAGAGCTCATCAGTTTCAGAGGCAGACGCTGACGGAGGTCCACTGCTTTTCCATGGCATCTATTCGACTAATGTAGCCCCGTCCCCACAACCCCCAACCCCCCTTACAAACCCACCCTGCACTCAACAAAAGCACAATGAACACATTTTAATACAACAGTGGCTTTTCCATTGGACATCTGCACAAAACTTTACTGATATTTACTAAATGTAAAAAAACAGAAGTGTGTAATGTGGGTTTTTCCATTAAATCATAAATGCGATGATTTGTTTCTTATCATGAACTGACACAAGGAGTCATTTCATAAACATGGAGACGAACGTAAATATGGTGTTGATGTACAGATATATTTATTATTCTTATATATTACCCCTCTCTCTCCTACTAAATTAAAAATGGTTGGGTTTCCTGGTGTGTCCACACATACTGTCACATGTTCCCATTAAAACTCTTCTTCTTCTCTTGTTGTAACGTCCGTAAACATCTGTTTTTTTTATTTGTGTGACTGTAGTTGTGGAAAAAGGGCTTTAAATTGCAGTTTTGTGTGATATTCTGTTTGTGCTACACCCAAAAAACCACCTCTCGCCAGCACAAAAACTTTTAATCGAAAAATTTGAGTTTAGGCAAACTTGTCATTTTTCCATTCAGTAAATTTTTATGTGCAAGTTAAATTTGTGCAATTTGAGGGTCAATGGAAAAGTGTCCAAATCCTACTGTTATTCGGATTAAATCCATATCGTCCGTTGCTTTTCCATTGACCATCAAACTGCGTGAATATCACTTGCACATAAAAATTTGCTGAATGGAAAAATTACCATTTCGCTAAAACTCTTGTTTTTCGATGAAAAGTTTTGCGCTGGCAAGTGGTGGTTTTTCAGGTGTCGCAAAATCTTTTTTTGTTATTTTTACACGTGTTTTCCACACGGTTTCATCCTCTTGTTTTAACATCTTTTTCATCTTGTTGAGCCTTTTTTGTCTTTTTTTGTATTTTTCGTCTTGGATTTTTGTCTTTTTATGTCGTTTTCATCTTCTTGTGTCCTTCATTGTCTTTATCTTGATTTTTTTGACTATCATATTGTTGAACTTTTTTGGGGGTGTTTTAGATTGTTTTCATCTTGTTTTTTTGTCTTTTTTTAATGTATTTTTCATCTTGGGTTGTTGTCTTTTTTTTTATTTTTCATTTTGTATTTTTGTCTTTTTATGTTGTTTTCATATTGTTTTTTTTTTCTTTTTATGCTTTTTATGTCGTTTTCATCTTGTGTCTTTCATTGTCTTCATCTTGATTTTATTGACTTTTTATCTTATTGAACCTTTTTTTTGGGCGTTTCATTTTTTTCATCTTGGGTTTTTGTCTTTTTTATGTCATTATCATCTTGGTTTTTGTCTTTTATATATTTTTCATCTTGGGTTTTTGTCTTTTTATGTCATTTTCATCTCGTCATGTCTTTCATTGTCTTCATTTTGCTTTTATTGACTTTTGTCATTTTCATTTTGTTACATCATTTGTACTTGTATTTTACATCATTTTTTATTCTATTTTTGTGTTTTCCAACTGAAACTCTCTCCTTTTCCACATAAATTCCACATACAGCCCACCACCCTGCGTTCATCTGTGTCTCTTCATCTCCGTACCTTCATAAAAGCCTGTTTGGTTGTGAGGTTGGGTCAGCGTGTCCTTACATGGGGAACTGGGATCCCTGGGTGCATTTAGGACAGTGCTGAAGTGGCAGAATGGGTACAGTAAGTTTTCTACCGACACAAACGGGCCTGATGCTCGACACCAGGCTGAATCCGAGCCGGTCTCGGCTCTGAAAAGCCTCTGTGCTGTCGGCGTTGGGGAATTCGATTATCCCGCCTGAGTCCCGACTGTCAGGGAAATGAGAAGCCTGATTTCTTTCACCGGCTTATGTGGTGAAGAAAGACCTTTGTTGAAACGGGATCAGCCGTCGCACAAAAGACCCGCTCCTTAATGGTTTTATCAGTGGCTGCTTTCGGATGTAAAAAACGCCCACAGCAGCTAAACGCAGGATGAACAAAGCCAACCCTGACCCCGACCTGGAAACACACCTGAAGACCTGGAAACACTGTGGAGGAGGACGGGAGGATGGAGGCGTTATGTGGGACACTGCTCTGGTTTTCCACAAACCCTCAGACTTTTCCTGACAACACTGTTTCTCAGAGTTGAACTTCAAGTGTTTGCAGGTATTTGGATCCTAATCATGCAGTTATTTTTACCCATAAGGCCAGTTTTAGACGCAAAAGATGAGGAAATATACAACCAGATCTGCACTGTTTCTTTTAAGATTAAAGCTTTTATCTGTTTATCTGGGGTTTTTGGTTTGTTTTTTCCCTTTTTTTTTCTCTTGCCTATACTTTTTGCTTCCCTGCTGTAATGCTTTTAATGTTTTATGTAAAGCACTCTGAATTGTCTTGTACATGAAATGTGCTGTATAAAAAAAAACAAAAACCAAAAATGCTGGTCTATTAAACTAAATTAAAACTGAAAACACTAATAAGTAACCAATAATAATAATAATAATAATAATTAATTTATTGATATCACACTGTCAATCAAACTGCAACACAACAACAGTAAATTAAAGGGGTGATATTTTGCTTTTTTAAATGGAATTATACATTTTAAAACATTCCCCTGTGGTCTACATTGGTTTTTAAGGATTTTATGGTTTTTAAGACATTTTTCTCAACATGTTTGGTCAAATTTCAGACTTTAGATTCACATAAATAACAGTCCAACAGGCCTCATAATTATTATACATCCACATGCACAAAAACACAATAAATGTATGTATTTTGTGCCGCCACCATTTGTTCTACTACCGGACATCAAGGACAGGATGATTCATCGCAAGTTTGAATACTCAACAATGTATGTGTTTCACCTTTCCAATGTAATAGTTCAAGAAAACTATAATGAAAAATAAGATACAAAAAACAAAAAAAAAAGTAAAAATGTGGGTCATTTAGCAACACTAATCTGTCAGATTGTCTCTAAAATGTCCCGTCAGAGAGATTTCAAATACCGTGTTTTGACCAAGGTTCTAATAGTTTTGGATTTTTCATTCTAGTTTAGTTTTATTTAGTTTTGACTTTTTTTTCTCTAATTCAGTTCGTTTTAATTAGTTTTTAGAGCAGGTTTGCTAGTTTTTATTAGTTTTTGTTATTTTCTAAATGCTTAGTTTTAGTTTAGTTTTAATTTTAGTTTTTTTTTGTCTCTTTTCTCTTCTTCTCTGTCGTCGTATTCAAATAAATCCCAGACAGGACTCTGCTGCTTTCTCCCAACTTTAGTCTCCATGTTTCCAGGTAGAGTGGGGACCAGAAGACGACTGGAAACCACAAGTGACAAGAAGTGACGGACCGTCAAGTGTCATATGGTGCTGCTAGCTAAAACTGCTTGAGCGAAATAAATCGATTTCATATCAATCTGACATTGACAAAGACGAAAACGAAGGGAACTGTATCCAGGATTTTTATACGTTTTAGTTAGTTTTTGTAAACACACAATACAGTTTCAGTTAGTTTTCATTTTTTCTTTTAATTATATGTAGTTTTTATTTATTTCAGTTAACGAAAATGTTTTTTCAATTCTAGTTTTCATCATTTCATTAGTTTTCGTTAACGATAATAACCCTGGTCAGAGAGTGAACTTTAATTAATTGCCATTCCAGCATTTATTTCAATATAAAGTAGCTCATGGTTTGGATAATCCCTTATGGTCCAACTAAAGCAAAATTTATTTAAAAGTAAAAATGTGGGTCATTTAGCAAAACTAATCTGTCAGATTGGCTCTAAAATGTCCCGTCGAAGTGATTTCAAATACCGTGTTTTGACCCGTAAGAAAGTTGTTCTTTTTTTCTAAATCGGTTTTTCACCCTAAACCAAGTCGTCCCCATGTTAGACCTGCAGTGACTCACTACTCCCTCCAGTGGTCACATAAATCCCAGTTTAAATCCAGTTCATATCTGTACAGTCCAATACATCTGCGTCTTTGACTGAACTTCACTGCTCTTTATTCTAAACACTAATGATCATTTTAGGTCTTTTTTTTTTTTAACTATTTGAAAGCAGAAATGCTACATGGAGGTGCTTTAAAGTCCCAGTAGTAGATGTGGGTCCTTGAAGTGTCTGTAATAGTGTGGTGGAATCCTGTGTTGGGTTCATTCCTTCAGTCTGCAAACACAGTCATGAGTCTGTAACGAAGCACAAATGAACACAAACCAGGCTGTTGGCTTTGTGCTGAGACATCAGCAGTCACCAGGAAGCAGCTATTGATCTGCATTCAAAGAGCACTTAGCAGGGAGGAGGACTGCAGGATTAGAGGAGCAGGAGGAGGAGGAGGAGGAGGAGGAGGTGGAAGAGGAGGAGGGGGAGGGAGGGGGAGATGAAAGGAGGGGATGGAGGAGGAGGAGGAGGAGGAAGAGGAGAAGGAAGAGGAGGAGGAGAAAGAGGAGAAGGAGGGGATAGAGGAGGAGGAAGAAGAGGAGGAGGAGGGAGGAGGAGGGAGATGAAAGGAGGGGATGGAGGAGGAGGAGAAGAGGAGGAGGGAAGAAGAGGGAGGAGGGGGAGGAGGGAGATGAAAGGAGGGGAGGAGGAGGAAGAGGAGGAGGAGGAAGAAGAGGAGGAAGAAGCGGGAGGAGGAGGGAGATGAAAGGAGGGGAGGGAGGGAGGAGGTAGAAGATGAAGAGGGGGAGGAAGAGGAAGAAAAGGAGGAGGAGAAAGAGGAGGAGGGAGGGGAGGTATGGGAAGATGAAAGGAGGAGATGGAGGAAGAGGAGAAGGAAGAGGAGAAGGAAGAGGAGGAGGAACAGGAACAGGGGGAGGAGGTGATGGTGTGGACAGTGGACAGAACCCAGAGCTGTAAATGTACGAGTACAGACTGTTGGACATGAAACAAATGAAACAAATGAAACTGATGAAACTGATGAAACCAGCGCTCAAAGGAACCGACACTGGATCCAATCATCAGATCTAATCTAATCTAATCTAATCTAATCTAATCTAATCTAATCTAATCACAGTTTAATTATTTTTCTTTTATATACAATACTACTGCACCTGTTAGTACAAAAGATAGATAGATAGATAGATAGATAGATAGATAGATAGATAGATAGATAGATAGATAGATAGATAGATAGATAGATAGATAGATAGATAGATAGATAGATAGATAGATAGATAGATAGATGACCAGGTGAACAGGTGTGTGTGGTCCTCAGGTGAACAGTGTGTGTGGTCCCCATGTGACCAGCTGAACAGGTGTGTGTGGTCGCTAGGAGAACAGGTGTGTGTGGTCCCCAGGTGAACAGTGTGTGTGGTCCCCATGTGACCAGGTGAACAGGTGTGTGTGGTCCCCAGGTAAACAGGTGTGTGTGGTCCCCAGGTGAACTGGTGTGTGGTCCCCAGGTGTACAGGTGTGTGTGGTCCCCAGGTGAACAGTGTGTGTGGTCCCCATGTGACCAGCTGAACAGGTGTGTGTGGTCCCCAGGTGAATAGGTGTGTTTTGTCCCCAGGTGAACTGGTGTGTGGTCCCCAGGTGTACAGGTGAACTGGTGTGTGTGGTCCCCAGGTGAACAGTGTGTGTGGTCCCCAGGTGTACAGGTGAACAGGTGTGTGTGGTCCTCAGGTGAACAGTGTGTGTGGTCCCCAGGTGTACAGGTGAACAGGTGTGTGTGGTCCACAGGTGAACAGTGTGTGGTCCCCTGATGACCAGGTGAACAGGTGTGTGTGGTCCCCAGGTGAACAGGTAAACAGGTGTGTGTGGTCCCCAGGTGAACAGGTAAACAGGTGTGTGTGGTCCCCAGATGACCAGGTGAACAGGTGTGTGTGGTCAGACCCCTGCAGCTGAACCCATCTGGGGTCTTTTCCTCCTTCAGCTGCAGATCTGGATCGATGCCCGGCCACAGGAAGCCTCACACAGCTCCATGACAACGGTCCAATCAGCTTCTGTCCTGCTGGATGTGGGCGTTCCCCTCCACACTGGACCCCATCAGTCATTTCAAAGCCGCTCAGGCCTGGTCAGCGCGTATCGACAGAACCAAACACAAACAAATGAAGCGCTCACTCTGCCTTTGGTTTTCCACTGCGCAGACGGCTCTGTTATCGGACCGTCCTGACTTCTGTCCACGTCCTGATCATCACAGTTTGATTCTACGACCACAGTTTAATCATAAAATAATACAAATAATAAAAATAAATTCACATCTGACTGTCGTTAATTCTGAAAAACGTCTGGAAAGGTCCCGTTTCCTTCAGCATTTCCTCATCTGTCTACGTTTCCATGTTCAACTGCTGCTTCATTCAACTTTTTATCTCAGTACAAGCTACAGTTCCATCTGTGTTGCCATGGTAACACTATGCTACCGCTGGTATAAACTGCGATAAACTTAAGGAAGATTAGTTTTTTTTATCCTAAGTAAACACTTTCAAACCCTGTTGAAATTTGCTGAAAATGCATCACGACAAAACTCAAACATACTATGCTTTTCTGTGGTGCAGCCTCCTATGCATCTGTGTTGCCATGGTAACGCTACACTACTGCTGGTATAAACCGCGATAAACTTAAGGAAGATTTGTTTCTTTTATGCTAAATAAACACTTTCAAACCCTGTTGGAATTTGCTCGAAATGCATCACGACAAAGCTCAAACATATGATGCTCTTCTGTGGTGTAGCCTCTTAAGCTTCTCTGTTGCCATGGTAACAGTATGCTACCGCTGGTATGAACTGCGATACACTACACAGAAAGATTTAGTTTTTTATGCTAAATAAATCCTTTCAAACCCTGTCTGATTTGCTGAAAATGCTTCACGACAAAGCTGAAACACACAATGCTTTTCTGTGGTGTAGCCTCCTAAGCGTCTATGTTACCATGGTAACGCTATGCTACTGCTAGTATGAACTGCAATAACCTTAACGAAAATTTGTTTTTTTTAATGCTAAATAAACACTTTAAAACCCTGTTAAATTTGCTGAAAATGTGTCACGAAAAAAGATAAAATAAGATAAGATACAATAAGATAAGATACGATAAGATAAGATATTTATCCCACTGGGGGGAAGTTTCACAGCTAACAGCAGCAAAAATACAAAAAGTAAAAGCAGATAAGAAAAACGGTAGGAAAACCACGAACGAGTCAAAAATGAAATAAAAAGATGAAAATAATAAATTTGGTATTTATATAAAAATAGAATTAGAATTAAAATTAAGTATTATTTACATCTTGACATGCAGATCATTGAGCTGTTTAATGCAAAACTAGATTTTTATTTACTCTCTTTGTTAAAACCGTTCTTGTCTTGTAAAACTAAGAGGTTCAATACAAAGTCGTTCATGTTTTTCATTGGCTGCTGTTCACAGGTGGGGTCCTATGGGGGCGGCGAAGGGGCGGGACTTCCGTTTTGTAAGTCCTACTCCTGACCACGCCTACTTAGGACACAGGAAGTGACCGCTGTCCTCCCGTCTGTGTCGTCTTTGTGCACATGTTTGACTCTTTGGCGTGTCTGAACCGTCCGGTCGAGCTCGTATCTGTCGTCGATTTCCACTCATGACACTTTTCCGTTGCTATGGTGCTGGCTTTTGCCGGCGGCGACGGCGTCTTCTGACCGTGCTGGGGATGCGGTGCACGTCCAAATGTTAGTCACTTGCACCTAATGAAGTATTAAATGAAGCGCGGCGCCTTGGCGGGCTGGGTGTAAAGTGTCCGTCACGTCGGGCCCGTCCTCGCGGCGCTGCTCCACTACGCCGCCAAACTACCTCCGCTCGCACACATCCATCATTTCACATGAATTACCGTCAGCGCTTCCAACAACAGTGAGCGCTGACAGCTCTATTACAGCGGCAGCACATTACACACACCGACACATGATTCAGTCTGCGCCGGGACTCCTGGATCACCGCCGACACCGCCGTCGCCACGGAGATACAGCAGCTGTCCTGCATCAGCTGCAGCCGCGACACGCAGACGACCTCCACATTCCCCAGAGGGGATGTTCGGAAAAGTGGCAAAAAAACGCAGAATAAAACTGTTTTACTGGTGTGTCCACCAGGATGGAGCGCCGATAAGGAGCAAATACATGGGACCCAGTTCTGTAATGTATCGCAATATTTCATTTCACAATACTGTATCGATATCAAGAAGTACTGTATCGATATTTTTAGGTATTCAGATTTTGTGGAAGTTAATTTCTGTTTTTTGTTTTTCTTTTTTGTTTATATTTTATTTACTTATTATTATTTAACACTCTTTTATTAAATAATGTTCGTTCTTTTGTTGGGATTGAACTAAAATACTGTTCTGATGTTAGTTCTGAACTAACAGAATACGAACATCTGAACAGGATCTGAAACTGTAACGTCTGTAAAACATAAGTTTGAACACAGGAACATTTTGTGATAGAACATTAGATCCTGTTCTGATCAAATAAAAATGTGTTTAGTATTTGTGCAGATTTCTGCTGTAATTCAATTCTTCAAGAAAATAATCAATATCAAAAAAAAGAAACAAACCAAAAATTGGCTTTTTAACAGTATCGTGATATATTGTATCGTGGTCCCAGTATTGTGATTTGTATCGTATTACCAGATTCTTGCCGATACACAGCCGTAGTGGGGGTGCGGTCCGTAAACAATGTCACATAATACCATGAAAACAAAAACGAAACTTAACATGCTTTCAACGTCCCCACTTCCACTCCTCTCTTATACAGCGGATCTTACATGAAATTTTCCCACACACACACACACACACACACACACACCACACACACCCACACACACACCACACACACACAACACACACACACACAAATACTGGACTAAAAAAAAACTGTCCACTGCAAAAAAACATTCCATAAAAATTTTAAACTAGAAAAGGCAGATCAGCCTGCCCCCCCATCACCACCAAAATGTTATAATTTGTTCCTTGTGCCAGTATCAAACATTTCCTGAAAATTTCAACCAAATCCGTCCATAACTTTTTGAGTTATCTTGCTAACAGACAATGTTTCGTACATGCAGTACCACATTTGTCCAGCAGTCACCGCCAAAGCGTTCACAACGTGATTGTAAGACTTTTGTATTAAAAAAAATACTAATATCTCCCAAAGTATTGGTCCTATCAACTTCTCATTTTCACTAGTCTGATCCTGGACCAAAAATACATAAGAATGACAAACTGCAACTGTCAGCTGTACACACACACACACACACACACACACACACACACACACACACACACAGGCCACTTGGCTTTTATAATACAGATATATTGTGAAGTTTTTTCTTTATAAAAACAAGCGTCTACAATCCAACTCCATGGGTTTTACTGGTGAATCCATGTTGTAGAAGATGACGGTGTTTCCATGGTAACTACGGAGCCTCTGAACGTCCAAATGGGTCATATCTGATGAGCATGAAAAGATGAAGAACTGTATTTTACACCAAATATTCACATGTATGGGTCAGACTAGTGGATCAGCAGGTCTTCAACAGTTTAGGTCAGTGGATGGTTCTGGTCTGCAGTGGATGTTTGGGTCTTTAAGGGTTCATTTCTGGTCTGCTGTGTGGTTTTATACTGTTTTGTTTTTTTTTTTGGGGGGGGGGGGTGTATGGACATTAGCTCCATCCATCCGTCAGATCCGGTTTCGTGCAGGAGTTAAAGTGGCGGTGACAGGTTTTGCCAACATGGCAGCGCATCCCGCCACAGGCCGTGGCTCGGCGTGGACCTCCGGCTGAGGCGGCGCCCGGCGGCCTGTTGGGAGCCAGTCTTGACGGGCAGGAACCAGGACCACCTCAAACCCACGTCAAACCCACGTCCTGCTGGGTCCCAGGCTGAAGCCACGTCCATGTCCTCGTACCGACCCTGTGGGACGCCAGGGAAGTCTGCGATGTGTGATCTGAGAGCCACGGCTCCAAAAGACCCCGTTATTACAAGGATTAGATGAACAGTGCTCCTGGGCATGTGTGTGTGTGTGTGGTGTGTGTGTGTGTGTGTGGTGTGTGTGGTTTGCTATGGCGATACCCAGACTTTTTGTCAATGAGCCTGTTTACACCAGGAATGAAAATCCAATAACTGTTATTATTCAGGTAATTGTAATAATCAGATCTGAAGCGTTTACATGCACTTCAGAAATACGATAAACCCTGTCATTATTTGATCTATTTATTTATTTATTTATTTATTTATTTATTTTTATTGGTTTATTTAACAGGGACATTGTACATTAAATCACATTAAAGTAAATGCACCACCTTCGAGTTAAACTAATGTCCATGTTTCATCTACTGTTAAACTGTCACAATAAAAAGATGCTTTTTTTTTTTTTTTTAACCTCCTAAGACCCAGCTTTGGGTTTCACAACCTTATACAAATAAAAAGAAAACCGTCCACCATAAAGGACATTCCGTAAAAATTTTAATAACTTCATCTGAAAAAACTGTTGCATCATGATGTTTCCAATATAGGCACTGATTTAATAAAAAAAAACTTGTACTTTGCTGACATTCTCTGGGTCTGAGGAGGTTAAATATGTATTTAAAATATCTGAATATAGACAAATACAAGACCAGTGATGCAAGACAAACATTTACAATTAATTACACATCAGACAAACTAAGTAAAAAATTGCATTTTAAATTTAAACATATTAAAAAAAAAATAATAATACAACAGAGACATGACTAAAAAATTATTAGACGTAGTTACATCACACTAATACTCTGATTATTATTAGATTTCTGGAATTATCAGATTATGTAAGTGATCATATAAACAGTATAATCTGGTTTTAACAGGTAACAGCTGTAATCTGATTATGAGTAATCTGATTAACACCTGGATTTGTCCCCAGTACTCTGCCGTCTCCCCACATGTATCCAGGTTCATCTGGTGTATTTCACTCTTTTATCTGCACAGGTGGAAAAACCACTGAGTCTTCAGGATTTGGTCGTTATCATTATTTAAATGAAGCATGCAGATCCTGGAGCGCCGTAAAGGGGGGGGTAAACATGACAAATTCATGGGCCCCAGCATTCCCAGGGGGTCCAGTGGATGTAGGTTAGAGGGTGGGAAAATTTGGTGTAAACTCTGGAGTAAAAGAGAGAGGCGTAGAAGCTGGGAGTCGGACATCTGAAAGTGAGTTTCAGTTTTGGTTTTACACCAGTTGCAGTTGTTATGGCATATATGAAACGCACCCCTCAAGCCCCCCCCCCCCCCCCCCCCCCCCCCCACCCGCTCCGACAACACATTTATATTCTGAAGGGCCCACAACGTTTACCTTCTATGGGGTCCACAATTGGTAGCACCCCCCCCCCCCAGTGCAGATCTGTTTGTTTAGTTAGATCAGTGTTTCTCGACAGGGGAGGTAGTTGGGACACTGTCGGGGGGAGTTTGGAATGAGACAGCTGGGGGGAGGGGGGGCGCTGAGGCTGAAAGTGGGGGGGTTAGTCTGTATAAGTATCTATCCAATCCAATTTTATTTATAAAGCACTTTAAAACAACCCCAGTGGACCAAAGTGCTGTACAGAAAAATAAAAGCACAATACAAATGAAAAAAGCATTAAAATAAAATAAATAAATAAAACTAGTTAAAATATAAAAACAGAAACAAAACGTCAACACTGCATGAGTGTTAAAAGGCCAGTAAGTACCATACGTACCCCCACCCTGCTCCTCCACAATAAGGTACACTGAGGCAATAAATTCATCTATACCCCCCCTACCCCCCCCCACCCCACCCCCACCTGGTGTTTGGTGGCAACATCTACTGCATTACCCCGATACCAGTTCTACGTATATAAGCTCCATCAGACCCCCCGCAAGAAAACTTGTTTCGGAGGGGGCATGGACGCGACAAGGAGGACAGTGATGAGGTAAGGTGGTGTTAGCTAAGGAGCGCTATAACACCTCCCCCCAAGTTGCAAAAATGTTGTTTTTTTTGGGGTGGGGTGGGGTGGGGTGGGGGTAGGAGGCTCATGATGACGTAAATGGGCATTTGTTCAAAAAAGGTTGAGATCCACTGAGTTAGATATTTGTTTCTCATTTATTTATCTGTATTTTTTTTAGTAAAGTTCGCATTCCTCTCACCCCCCCCACCCCCCCAACAGCTCTCTGAGGCCCCCTGGTGGGATGCGGATCCCCTGTTTAGAACCCTCAGAAATGCGAAACATGGACCGGTTGATGCGTCCAGTACAAATGCGAATCATTAGGTCACGATGTAGAAAAACCGGGCGAAGTTAGCACGAAATAATCTGAAAATGTTGGCGCAGATATTGTAACTATTTTCAAAAACTAAGCAGATTTGATTCTCATCTGCAAAAAGATGGAGCCCCCGAGTGGCCAAACTGAGCCAAACTGAGCCGCGCTAAGCCAAAGTCAGTGGAAAAGCAGCATTGGTCTCAAAGAAAACTAAAAACACAGCACCAACAGTTCGACACAAACCCAGATAAGAACAGAAGTTAAAGTTAAAGTGTTCAGAGCTCAGATTTAATACATGGATCCATATTATTTATGTTTATGGACTGACATCTGTTCAACTCTGTAACTCTGTAAAACCGTTCACCCTTCACAGAACCAGTCCTCCAGAACAGATCCAATACATCAGCACAAGCCTCAGATCCCAAATGTTAATTACATGCATATAATACATCTGCATTAAATCAATGCTGTTGTGTATTCGTAACTGCAGTACCACATTTGTCCAGCAGTCACCACCAAAGCATTCTGACCATAGCAACGCGATCACAAGTATACTGTATTCCAAAATGACTCATATCTTCCAAAGCACTGGTCCTATCTACTTACTGTTTTCACTAGTCTGTTCATTAACCAAAAATACATAAGTATGACAAAGTACAGCAGTCAGCTGTGTGCACACACACACCACCAACACACACACACACACACACACACACACACACTTGGTTTTATATTATAGATGCTAAAAACGTGCAATAAACCACAGAAACAAAATTTTTAATCATGTGTTGTAAACACAGAAATGTCACAGCTGAATTACTCAAAACTGTAAATATAAAAACAAGAAAAGTACTCAGAGAGCACAGACCTTCCGCCAAGACAGATCTGAACACCCCCCCCCCCCCCCCCCCGATCACCACCCCAACTTAATCATTTCTTCCTTGTGTCAGTATCAACATTTCCTGAAAATTTCATGAAAATCCGTCCATAACTTTTTGAGTTATCTTGCAACAAACAAACAAACAAACAAACAAACAAACAAACAACATGCAAACATGCAAACAAAAAAAAGCAAGTGATCACAAACCTCCTGGTGGAGGGGAAAAAATGCACAAAATCCTTTGATCCATAGAAAACTAACTCTGAGCGTCTGCATGATGTCATTTTGAAGATCAGATTACACATTTTTACAGCCTGTTCCACCGTTAAACAATGATTGAAAAAGTCTGTTACTAAACCCTCTGAACATGTTATCGTCAGTGTTTTTGGTTTCTACATCTTTTACACTGTTTTTGTCTTTTCATTTATGTCGTTTTCATCATTAACACAGTTTTACTCCATTATACAGTTTTCTTCTTGTACCATTTTCCATATTTTTTAATTTGGAAATGAATTCACTTTCTTATTCTTATTCTGTAGTGGTCCAACAAAACCCGACAGTTTCGGTTATGTTCAGACAGCAGGTCGTAGTGCGCATTTCAGATTTTTCTGGTGAAATCCGATTTTTTTTCAGTGCTCGTTCATATTACACATTAAATGCGACTTCTATCAGTTTTCAGTCTGAACTGAATGTGATTCTGAAGTGACCCACATGAACTAAAGAGGTCCTGAAGTGACCCACATGCACTAAAGAGGTCCTGAAGTGACCCACATGCACTAAAGAGGTCCTGAAGTGACCCACATGCACAAAAGAGGTCCTGAAGTGACCCACATGCACAAAAGAGGTCCTGAAGTGACCCACATGCACAAAAGAGGTCCTGAGTGACCCACATGCACTAAAGAGGTCCTGAAGTGACCCACATGCACTAAAGAGGTCCTGAAGTGACCCACATGCACAAAGAGGTCCTGACGGAATACGTGACCACGCAGACACACACTGTGTTTACAGAAGTAACTCTCCTGTCACGTTTGTCGCATTTCAATGACGTAAAGGTCAGATAAATGCGACCTGGCCATTCAGGACTGACGTCGCATTGCAAAACTATTGGATGTGTATCAGATTACGACCACATATGAAAGTGGTCTGGGTCGGATTTGAAAAAAAATCAGATTAGTGCTGTTCAAACTGTCTTTAACAGATTGGATACAGGTCACATATGGATGAAAAAATCGGATTTGGACCACATTTACACGTAGGGTTAGAGTATCTTTTGGTAATTGGATTTTTTTTTTTTTTTTTTTCAGAAACAAAACAAAACTAGTGTTAATTGATTTTCGTTTTCTCTTTCTAATCACAAAAAAAAAAAAGAAAAAAATCTGGAATTCATATGAAATCTGGAGTTCGTAGACATTCGTGGAGGGAGCATGTCTACGATGTCCAGATTTCGTACAAACCCATCATTCGTTAGAATCTTTGTGACCGAGCCATTAGCGCTCTGTCCTTGAAAATGAATAACATCCGGTCTCAGAAAAAAAAAAAATAATAATAATAATAATACAGCTGTTTTTGGTCAGTTTATCCATTTGTATCAGGTAGTAACTTTCTTTTTTTGTTATTCGAAAGAGAAAACGAAAATCAATTTGTTTTTTTTGTTTTTTTTATTATTATTTGGTTTACGTGTTTTGACACAGAAAAAGAAAAACAGCTTGAAATTCAATTTGAATTCTTCTATTTTAAAACAAAAATCAAATTAACCACTAATTTGTCTTTTGTTCTTTAAACAAAATACAGTTACCAACAGACGCAACTGACCCTGGATGTTTTCATTTTTAAGGACAGAACACTAATGACTCGGTCACAAAGATTCTAACTAAACGATGGGTTTGTACGAAATCTGACATCGTAAACATGCTCCACCACGAATGTCTACGAACTCCAGATTTCGACAACATCGGGTCCCAGAAAATGAAGAATACAGCCGTTTTGGTCCGTTTGTCCATTTGTATCAGGTAGTAACTTTATTTTTTGTTTATTCGAAAGAGAAAACAAAAATCAACCTGTTTTTTAAAATTTGGTTTGTATGTTTTGACAGAAAAAGAAAAACACCTTGAAATTCACTTTTAATTCTTCTATTTTAAAGCAAAAGTCAAATTAACACTAATTTTTCAATCCAATTATCAACAGATGCACTGACCCTGTGGTCTGAAGGCAGGCTGAGTCTGGGAACAGCAGAACTGATGGATGGATGATGGAGGATGATGGATGGATGGATGGATGATGGATGCAGACAGTGGTGGGGAGTTGATCTTTCAGTGCTGGGACTTGTTGTTTCATTTGTGCCTCAGATGAATCCACTTCCCTCATCTCCCCTGGTGTGTGTTTGTGCGTGGACTGAACCCACAGTCACTCAGGCTTCTTCTGCTTCTTCTTCTTCTTCTTCTCTTACATAACCTGCGTCTCAAACCTATATGTTCTGTGGACTTCTGTTCCTCCCCCTCCGAGAAAAAAAAAACTTAGATGCAGTAAATTCACGTGTCACATGTGACTGTCCGTGAACGCAACAGCTCCACATCCTGCGTGACTCTGTGACACGGGATGAACCCACGCAACACAGCAGGACCGTGGACCGCGGAGTGGGCCGGCGGGAGCTGCGGCACCGCACCGCACCGCACTGCGCCCCGCACCCAACAAACACACACCAACGGCGCGCAGACGCACAACGGCACCGACTACACACAGTCTGCTCAACTCTTCAGCTCCGTGACACAATGACACGCGTGAAAACACACACACACACACACACACACACACACACAACACACTCACACACACACACACACCCCGCAGCGGCTTTGCGCGTTTTTGCAGCGTGACACCGGGTTTTTACGCATCGGTCAGTGGGGTGGCCGGTTGTCCGGCACGCGGAGGGTGGGGGGGGCGGTGGGGTGGGGGTGGGAGTGGTGGGTGTCATCCCTAATGCGGTAAATTCCCTGCCCACCACCGCACGCACAGACACGCAACACACACACACGGAGCACACAACACACGGACACACGCATAGGATGGAGCGGAAAGACGCGGCGGCACCACCCCACGCGTGGGGGGGTGGGGGGGGGACTTACGGTCCGCAGGAACTGGATCTCATCCTCGCCCTCTCCTCCTTCAGCCATGGTGACCGTTCCTGCACGAGCTGCTTTCTACCGGAGCGGTGCGTTGACTCCAGCCCCGGTGCGCGTGTGCGCGAGAGCGCGGTGTCCGTGCGCGTGTCCGTGTGTGTCGGAGACGGAGAGGGGAAACGCGCAGCAGAAGCGGCCATCTGATTGGAGCGAGGCGTTTTCAAGGAGGGAGGAGCTGCACAGGTGTTATTCCGCCCCCGGACTGACGGGCGGCCGTGGGCCCCCCCTCCCGGCCGGACCGGGGTCAGCACCGGGTCCAGGAGCGGGTCTGATGAGGACCGAGGACCGGGATCAGATCCAGGTCCAGGTCCAGGTCCGGAACACTGAGATCCAGGAACAATGATACGATTATCAGCAGCAGATCATACCACAACCCCCCCCACACCACACACACACACCACACACACACACACCCAAAAGAAATAAATAATTGAAATAAAAATAGAAGTAAATGAAGTCAGAATATCACCCCCCAAAATAAATGAATAAAATAAATAATAAAAATAATACATTTAAAAATAGAAATGAATAAATACATAAAGTCAGAATATCACCCCCCCCCCCCCCCCAAAAAAAAAGAAATAAATAAATTAAAAAAATTTTAAATAAATAACAATAGATAACTAAAATCAGATATTACCCCCCAAAAAATAAATAAATAAATAATAATAAATAAATTTTAAAAATAGAAATAATATATAGTTCGGAATGTCAACCCCCCCCCCAAAAACACTAAGTTTTTTAAAATGAAATAAAAACATAAATAAATAAAGTCAGCATACCCCCCAAAATAATAAATAAATAATATAAATAAATAAATAAATCAGAATATAACCCCCCCTCACACACACAACATAATAAATAAATGCAGTCAGAATATATATATATATATATATATGCACATATATATATATACACACACACACACATTTTTTTTAATCAAATCAGGATATTACAAAAAAGGATTTATTAGCAGAATACTAAAACAAAATACATGAATCAAGTCAGAATATGAATGTATTTAATATTATTCTAAGTCAGAATATTACAAAAAAAAGTCATAATTTAAAAACTACATGAATAAAGTCTGACAATTACAAAAAAGAAAAAAGATATACGAAAAAGCATACAAATATAGTACAAATATTACAAAAATATGTATCTCAAAAATAAGCACATTTTTGAGTCGTAATTTGAAAAAAGTCTCAATATGTGGAGGAACAGTAACATTCTAAGAAAAACCCTGATGTTTTTTTGGGGGAAAAAAACTTCCCAAGAATAAAGTTGTAATGATGTTTTATTGTTTGTTTTTATTGTTTGCAAACATAATCCAAATACCTACGGTAGAATATTTCAACATATAGAAACAAAACATTACATTAAAACCATAAGTCTGTGTTTTATCACTATTTTCTAGTAACTGTGGCTTCATGGCTGTGAAAAACACAATGTAGTCATGTTTTTTTTGTAGGATTTTATTCGAACTGTAACATGTTTAACTGTCATGAACGCACACACACACACACACACACATATATATATATATATATATATATATATATATAGAGAGAGAGAGAGAGAGAGAGAGAGAGAGAGAGAGAGAGAGAGAGAGCACATATTCAAAGTCAGCTTTATTGTCAGTTTTGTCACATGTACAGAACATACAGAAGACTCAATGCAACAGGAACACAGTAACAAAGATATAAAAATAGAATATAACTATAAACATATATATAACTATTACTACAAACCAGTGGTCTCCATTCGTGTCCTGGTTTTTGTCCGTTTACTGCAGGTCAAACACTGTTTTATTCCTGGATTTGATGTTTCAGGTTCAGTTTTATCACACAAACACATAATAGATATGAATAAATGGGCTGAAACGTCACTATTTTTCAATCATGTTTCATTCATGTGGTTAGAAAACAACATTTCTGGTCGTATCACTCAGCTTTAAGTGTAAAAAGTCAAATTCTTGAAAATTAATGTCCACAGAATTGTGATACAATTTGAAATATGACTGAGAAAAAGTAATATCACAAGAATATTTGAGGAAAAGACATGAAAACGCACCTGAATGATGTTGGAAAAAAGCCCTAAAGGACCAAACAGGATGTACTATTTTAAGGAAAAAAACAAATGTTCTGAGAAAAAGTCTTTATAAAAATAAATAATTCTGCAAGTCAAAATGACACCAGAAAACAAGCTGAGAAGTTATAATTTGACAAAACCTGAATATTTTGAGGGAAAAAAGTCCTAATTTTCTGAAAAAAGACTGGATATGTGTGGGAAAAAAATTCTAAACATGAGAATTATATCATATTTTGAGGAAAAAAGTAAATGTATTATAAAAATGAACTTATGTTTGATTTATTTATTATTTATTTTTTAGAAAAGTCAGTTAAAAAAAAAATAAAAATTTAAAAATTCATGAACACGAAAATATTTTGAGGAAAAAGTCATAATATGATGAAAATGACAGTTCTGAGAAAAGTCACAATTTGAAAAAAAAAAAAAAATTCTGAAAAACAGTAATATTACAAGAAAAAACATATTGAAAAGATTATTCTGAACAAAATATTACTATCATATCATATTGAGAAAAAAGTGTTATAAAAATTAACCTATATTTAATTTAAAAAATTATTATTTTTTTTTAGAAAATGCGCAATATTTGAGAAAAAATTGTCACCTAATATAACAAAAATTGATAAGTTAGGGGAAAGAGAATGATATTTTGAGAAAATGTGCAACAGAATAAGCTATTTAAAAAGTCAAAAACAGAATATTTTCAGAAAAATGTCAAAATATCACAAAAAATAAAGCAAAATTTTAGAATTTGATCAATAAATTTGAAAAAGCTGTAATATTTACAGACAAAATAAACTGAAGACACAAAAACAAATGTTTCTCTTATTTACATTTCTTCAGGAAATACTTTAATATGTTCATGTATTTTATTACAGACGTCAGTTTTTACATCCAAACTCCCATTTACTCATAATTTAAACAGTTCAAACACATCAAACTTAATGCATTTTATTTATTATCACACTTTTAACACAGTTCTACTAAAAATGTTCAAGTTTTGTTCATAATAAAACAGTTTTTTCTCAGTGAAACTAAAGTTTAGTATTAAAACCACTGCAGGTCTGAGTATGGAACTAAAACAGTTACAGCATCGATGGAATAGTTCAGATATTATCAAGTATGAAAACTTCCAAACACCTTTATCCATATAAGACTTAATGTGTTTTAATTGAAATAAAATAGAAAAATGTTAGTACCATGAAACCGGAGTTTTTCTGCCAAATGTTGACAGTGAATCAAACTAAACCTCACCATGAATCAATAAAAACATGTGAACTTTACATAAAAACATCCAACATTTACAAATGACTGGGTCCAGTGTTTCTTTTTCATCATTAAAAGCCTTTTAATACTGATGACGTGGGATTTTTGTTGTTGTTCTGACCTCAGTTCAGTCAAACACATTCCCTGTATTTCCTGATTTATTCATATTACGGCACAACTTTAGTTTTATTTCCATGTGGATTTGACTGATGTCTGAATCTGTGCTCGTATGTTTTCAGAACAGTCAGGATGAGGTTAAGAAGTCACATCATTTACAATCTCTAACAGCCTGTTGGTTCTGTTTGTGTCCACGCTAAGCTAAGCTAACACTGACCTTAGACACTGTGGACAAAAGTATGTGGACACGTTGAATTCAGGTGTTTCTTTTCTAACAGGGGTCTGGGTTAAAAAAAACAATAACAACTAATAATGTCAAAGTAGTTTTATATTGGGATAAATATAACTGCACTGTCATCTATCAGTTTCCTGTTTTTTGTTTTTTCTTCGTGGCTATTGTCTTTTTTTTTGTTTTTGCCTATTGTTTTTTTTTCTGGTGACTTGTAGTTTCTTGTTGTGATTTTGTAAGGAAAACTAAAAATGATTAATAAAAAAATAAACAAATAAATAAATAATTACACTGATTAGTTTGGGATAAATTATCTTTGTTCTAAAATGCCTCAAAGTTGGTTTTGACTTAATTTCTCTCAACATTGATTTTTTTCTTTTTTTTTATCCATGACTCTGATTTTAAATGTTCTTCCTCTAAATTTATAAAATATTTTTCCTGCTCTGACTGTAAATAATAATTTTCTTCCACAACTAACCATCTACTTTCTTCACATCTCACTGAGGAAGAAAAATCTACCATTAAACTTTAGGGAAATATTGATGTTTTCATCTTAAATCCTCATGAACAGGTCATCTTACAGCTGTAGACATGATGCATCCCAATACTTCTGTCCATATATTTTATAAATATAATAGATATGAGGTCACAATCGCCTCTGAGGATAAACAATAAAGCTAATATGGAAGTGTCAAAACCTGCAGTTCCTCATATGGCCACTTGAGACACCAGAAACAAACCAATACCCATAGACCCCCATGTTAAAATGACCAGATTTACAGAGAATTGAAAGCTTTTAGACTTTTGGTCTCTATAGATAAATTCCACATTTATTAAATCTATTTAAGGTCAATTTTCCAATAATTAAAAAAAAAATTCCCATTAAACTTTATGGAAATATTGATGTTTTTATCTTAAATCCTCATGAACGGGATATTTTACAGCTGCAGACATGATGTGTCCCAATATTTATGACCATATAGTTTATAAACATCAATATTTCCATTCAAGTTTAATAGTAGATTTTTCTTGAATAAAGTAGATGGTTAGTTGTGGTAGAATATTATTATTTACAGTCAGAGCATAAAAAATATTTTAGAAATTTAGAGGAAGAATATTTAAAATCACAGTAATGGATTTAAAAAAAAAAAAAAAAAAAAAAAAAAAAAAATATATATATATATATATATATATATATATATATATACATATATATATATATATATATATATATATATATATATATATCTATATATATATATATATATATATATTATATATATATATACAATAAGAATAAGAATAAGAAGAAGAATAATAATGATCAGTCAAAACCATCTCTGAAGCATTTTGGAGACAAAGATCATTTAAACCACACTAACCAATACAATAATATTCAACCCATAATATAAAACTGTAGTCTGACATTAGTCATTATTGTTTTGTATCCCAGACCCCTGTTAGAAAAGAAACACCTGAATCCAATGTGTCCACATACTTTTGTCCATATAGTGCTTGTGTTTATTCTGAAATCGACAGTACGTACCCGTGGGCTGAGACTAAAACCATTTCAACTGAAATAAGAGACGCTGGATTGAAAAATAAAAGCTTTCTAGTTTAAAAAATGCGTAAAACCTGATGATATGCTGTGAAATGTGGCCCCGGTGGAATGATTGGACTGTTCAACCTGGTTGTGTTGACCTGTTCGTGTGCAGTCCGGGTTCAGGATCCGGTTCCGGTTCGGGTTCCGGTCCAGGTTTTGGTTTTGGTTCCTACTCCTCGGTGTCGTAGGCCAGAATCGGAGCGAGCCACCTCTCCACCTCAGACTCGCTCTGGCCTTTCCTCTTGGCGTAGTCCTCCACCTGCAGACGCAACAAAATGAATCTGAAATACTCACAGGCACAATGAATGATGGGAAATGTCCACTGGCGGCTGATTGGCTGAGAGTCGTGACAGACGCATGTGACCGGTGCTAAAATACATGTGATTCAGCGGAAAAAAATGACTTAAAAACTCATTATTTCCAAGTCGACCTCATTGTTAAGTGAAATTAAACTCAAATAATATTCAATTTGTTTAACTTACGTTGTTTTTCTCGCAACAATAAATGTGTCCTCAGGTGGAAAAACCAGAGTTTATCTTCATTTGTTTTTAACAGAGTAGTGAAACTGACTTTTTTTACTACTTGCAGCTGTCTCTGTTAGGCTGAATTCTTACTGGTTCATTATAAATCAGCGTCACAGATGTAAATACAGTTAGAAAAACGAGGAATAATGTTTATTAGTTCCAGATGTTGTCAACGTGTTAAAAGAACAAAATAATAAAAAGTCAGATAAATCAATGATCACAGAGAAGATCCATGAATGATCTAAAATATAAGTGAGTTACAACCAAACCACAACATATTCTACTGTAGTTTCTGGACGCGGAAGTCTGAGACAGACAGATTAAAAATAGAACAAAAGAACGAACAAAATTCATAAAAACTAAAAAAAAAAAACAGGCATGAAAATGAACAAAAATAAACACAAATAAGTACCAAAATGATCAAAAAGAACAAAACGAATAAAAATGACAAATATAAGCAACAAAATTAGCAAGAAATGAACAAAACAATGGACAAAATGAATAAAAACTGAACCAAATAGGCAAGAAAATGAACAAAATTGCACACAAATAAGTACCAAAATGATCATAAAGAACAAAAGAATGAACAAAATGAATAAAAATGACAAATATAAGCAACAAAATGAGCAAGAAATGAACAAAATGAGGAACAAAATGGACAAAAATGGACAAACACAAGCAGCAACATCTATGAAAAATGAACTAAATGAGAAAAAATGAAAAAAAAAATATAAAAAAAACTGAAAATAGGCAAGAAAATGAACAATAAACATGAAAGAGAAACAAAAAGAACAAAATAATGAACATAATGAATAAAAATGACAAATATAAGCAACAAAATTAGCAAGAAATGAACAAAATAAGGAACAAAACGAACAAAAACTGAACAATACAGGCAAGGAAATGAACACAAATAAGTACCAAAATGATAAAAAAAAAGGACAAAATAATGAACAAAATGAATAAAAATGACAAATGTAAGCAACAAAATGAACAAGAAATGAACAAAACAAGGAACAAAATGGACAAAAATGCACAAACATAAGCAACTAAATCAACGAAAAATGAACTAAACGTCAAACTGAATTAAAAACTAAAAATAGGCGACAAAATTAACAAAAATAAACACAAATAAGTACCACAATGAACAAAATTATTGCATTTAGTTCATTTTTCATTGATTTTGCTGCTTATGTTTGTGCATTTTTGTCCATTTTGTTCCTTATTTTGTTCATTTTTGGTTCATTGAAGACCTTAAAAACAACAAAACCATCCTCCAGAAACCAGAGAAGCATGTGCTATCGTTTGCTTGTAACTCACCTATATTTTAACCGAGATAATTCGTGGATCATCACATAAGTTTCGGTCCGACGGTCCTGCGCTACTTCAGAGTACAGAGTAAAATCTGTGTAGGACTAAAGCCCTGTGGTCTGAACGCTGCAGGTGATGAACGACCTGACTCCACGTCCTCCTTCTGCTCTCGTCTCGGCGCCGTTTCTCTCCAACCAACCTGAGTCCCGAGTAGGAAAAACATGTCAAACCTGCTCTTTGGTGATCTTTCCAACGGCGAAGTAGGAGGCCTGAGGGTTGGAGAAGTAAAGTCCAGACACCGAGGCAGCAGGCGTCATGGCCAGAGACTCAGTCAGAGCGATACCTGCAAACGCGAACACTACATATTAACACTCATAAACACAGGAAATATTAAGAAATTCACTTCATTTTAGTCAGTTTTTTGAGAAATAAGTGGAGTCAAAGGATAAAACGACAGAAAATGGAAATATTCATATGTAGTGGAGTGAAATGTATTTCATGCAGAAAATACCTGATCTTGACTGAAAAATGCGAAATGTAGAGGATAATATTATAATAAATCACTTAGGAAATAGAAGTTGACACAAGAATATTTGTAGGTTTTTAAGTGTTAACACATGATCTACATTAGAGCAGCTCATCTTTAATAAAACAGAACAGATGTCTGGTTTTTTATGGCTTAAATAAGGAGCTCACAGCAAAAACAGATACTGATAATCAAACATCATATTACAGGGTGGGGAAGCAAAATTTACAATGAACATTTAGTTGTTTTTTCTCAGCAGGCACTACGTCATTTGTTTTGAAACCAAACATATATTGATGTCATAATCATACCTAACACTATTATCCATACCTTTTCAGAAACTTTTGCCCATATGAGTAATCAGGAAAGCAAACGTCAAAGAGTGTGTGATTTGCTGAATGCACTCGTCACACCAAAGGAGATTTCAAAAATAGTTGGAGCGTCCATAAAGACTGTTTATAATGGAAAGAAGAGAATGACTATGAGCAAAACTATTACCAGAAAGTCTGGAAGTGGAGGAAGCAACAAAAAACGTACCAAAGCTTTTATTAAAGCTCTCAAATCCAAAATCCTGAAGGATCCAACCAAATCCATGAGAAAAATGGCAATTGAACTTGAGGTAGACAACAAGAGCGTTAGAAATGCAGTAAAATATGATTTGAAGTTAAAATCTTACACAAGAACACCAAAACACTTGTTGACAACAGCAACAAATCCAACTTTAGCAATTTTTGGGAATCATGTTTATGTCTGCCTTCTAGCCCAGATCTAAACCCTCTGGATTCTGCTGTTTGGGGCGTTTTAGAACATGCTACCAATAGAACATCACACAGCAATGTCCACTTTCTTAAAGATACAATTAAAGAAGGATGGGAGAAGTTGTCACCCGAATATTTGAGGAAGACTTGCACAAGTTTGAGGAAGCGTGTGAAGGCAGTTATTGAGAAGGAAGGAGGACACATAGAATAAAAACATTTTCTATCATGTAAATTTTCTTGTAGCAAATAAATTCTCATGACTTTCAATAAACTAATTGGTCATACACTGTCTTTCAATCCCTGCCTCAAAATATTGTAAATTTTGCTTCCCCACCCTGCATATCTGCAATATTTTACATAAATTACACATTTTACAGCAGCAGAAATTTCAAAAATGTAGCATTTTATTAAAAAAAAAAGAGAAAAAAAAGAAAAAGCTATTTACACGGTGACTTACCAAAGTAATTAATTATCACAATGTTATGACCCCGGGTCATAATTTGTCTACTTATGTTTACATGTACACTGTATATATGTGTATTTTTCCGATGTGTTCTCCCCCAGTCCTTTAGGTGTGCTGTGTCTGTCTTGTGTGTTTTTGTTTCATGCAGAAAGCTGATTGGTGGATCAAAATTACGCGGGCCCTTTAAAAATGGCTCTGGATCCTCCAGCTCGGTGTTTCTTTGCTCCCTGCCAGCTCCCACCTGTGAAGATCCTGTGTGTGTTTTGGTCGTCAGTCGTCGTGTGTGCTTTTGTGTCTCTGTTAGATTGTAAATAGTTGTAAATAGTGTTTTCTTTTGATCAGTCCTGTTTTCTGGTAGGGGAGGGCAGCGCTTTTGTTTTCACCTTTTCTCCTGTTTTTGGTTCGGGAGTTTAGGTTAGTTTAATGTATTTTATTTCTTGCACTTTGTTTTGGATTAGAGAATGTAGTTTGAACATTGAAGAAGACTTTTTGTTTGTTGTTTTAGCCGAGCCCTCCCCTAACCCTCCTTTAGTTATTTAATAATAAACACTGTGAACTTTAGTTTTGGACTGGGGTTTGTGCTTGGGAGTTGGGAGGGGACAAAAAGAGCACATTATGTACGTCTCGGTAAACCCCTAGGCCGGGACGTAACAACAATATAAGTGAATGTGGCCAAAAAACTAAACAGAAGAAAATCCCTGACTGTCACTGAAAAATGCAAAATAAAGACGATAATAACATGATGAATGTGATAACGGTTTGATGCAGACGGTCCTTGTAAAGCGGTTTTGAAGGTTAACTCGACCACAGATCTGACATTGGTCGTGTGTGAACAGAGACACCGTCATGGAAACACAACCTTCAGCCTCCATCTGGACTGGACTGGATGTGGTCCAGCAGGACCAGACCCCAAGCCCCCCCACCCCCGCCCTCACCCCCACCTCAGGCTGGAGTCTGTCGGTCTAAAGCCCTCCTCTCCAGTCACTATCGGAATCAAACTAGCACAGAAAACACAAATCTGACCAGGCAGAGGAAACATACTGTGTCTGGAATCTATGTGGACAAAAGTATGTGGACACGTTGAATCCAGGCGTTTCTATTCTAACAGGGGTCTGGGATACAAAACAATAATGACTAATGTTAGAATATAGTTTTATATTATGGGATAAATATCATTGCATTGGTTAGTTTGATGGTTTGGAAAGATGGTTTCGAAATCATTTCTCTGAACACTGATTTTGTTTTTTGGTTTTTTTATCCATGACTATGATTTTAAATGTTCTTCCTCTAAATTTCTAAAATATTTTTCATGCTCTGACTGTAAATAATAATTTTATACCACAACTAACCATCTGCTTTCATCAAGAAGAATCTACCATTAAATTTTAAGCAAATGTTGATATTTATAAACATGGACAAAAGTATTGGGACACATCATGTCTACAGCTGTAAGATGTCCTGTTCATGATGATCTGAAATTACAAAAAAAAAAAACCCTTCTGGAATAAACCTTTCTTCATTCTGACCTTGTTTGTCAGATTCCAAACAGATCTTTAGTTCAGTTGCTGACAACACAAACTGAACACAAAACAGAGGTGATTAGTGGTTTTAGTGTTTTGGCTGTTTTCAGTCTAAAAACAGAGCTAAGCTAACAAAGCTAAGCTAACAGAGCTATAATGGAAATATCAGCTGATGTAGCTTGTGAAGGTTATAAGACAGTGTTATTTTTATCAGCTGTTAAAATAAGCATCTATGAGTTTGAAGAAGACAACTTGATGAGACCATTTTCTTAAGCAGGTTTGATTTTCTTGTTTTTATGGTTTAAATACACTGACATTTTTGCAGTCCATCCTAAAATACTCTGCACTTGATGGGAAAAAAATATATATACTGTATATATTTAACCTCCTCAGACCCAGCTACGGGTTTTCTGTCCACATTTGTGGACAAGAGTTTGACAACTTCATACAAAAAAAAGAAAAGAAAACTGTCAATCACAAAGGACATTCCATAAAAATTTTAAAAACTGCATCTGAAAAAACTGTTGCATCATGATATTTCCAATATAGGCACTGATTTAATAAAAAACAAAAAAAGCTTGTACTTTGCTGACATTTCCTGGGTCTCAGGAGGATATAAATATGTATATAAATATCAAAGTATGTTTATCCTCACATTTTAACCCTAAAAGTTGTTTTGTATGTGATTCTATTGGTATCTGAACACATCCTGCACTCATTTTGTGTCCAGTTCATTTATTTATCGATATGTATGAACACTACTTCTTGTCACCATCAATTCAGAAAAAATGGCCTAGATTTAATTTAATGTTCCTCCTGAATGTAATTTTTATTAAACAGTTACACATCTTCCACTTAATTAATTTGATGCAGATGAAACAGAGTTAGTTACATGTTCATTAATTAATGCCAGATGATGTGGTGCCTCGTGGACCTCTTACCGGTCTTCTCCTGGATCCCGGCCAGGCTCCACATGGTGGTCTTCTCCGTGTGGTCGGGTTGGCTGGGGTACCCGGCCGCTGGTCTGATGCCTTGGTACCGAACCCGGTGCAGGTCTAAAGTCTGCAGGGCTTCGTCAGCACTGTAACCCCACAGCTCCTTTCGGACCCGGGCATGGAGCTCCTCAGCGAAGGCCTGGACGACCAGCAGAACCCGACTGTTCACCCATGTTCCATAACCTGTTACACCACCTACGGTAAGACCTACGGTAACTGTCTGTCTACGGCACGGCAAGGTTAAATGGGGAAATTAAGACATGTTATTGTTTGTGGAAAGATTAATTTTTCTACAATTATCAACAAAGTCTGAAGAAATTATAGTTCATTTGATTTTAAAGATGGTTTTGATGTGACATTAAAAACTGTCTATGACATGGGCATGTTAAAGGGGCAATTAGTAATTTTTTTGGTGGAAATATAAATTTTTCTACAATTATCAACAGACTGTGAAGAAATAATAGTTTTTCTGTGATTTTAAAGATGGTTTTGATGTGAATTGGATGTGATTTTATTGGCAAAATTTTTATTGATAAAATTGGTTAAAAAAAAATTGGTGGAAATATAAATTTTTCTACAATCATCAACAGAACATGAAGGAATGATAGTTTTGATGTGATTTTGATGTGATTAAAAAAAAAAAAAAAAAAAACTACATGTCTATGACATGGGCATTTTAAAGGGGCAATTGGTACATTTTTTGTTTAATGAAATACTAATTTTTCTACAACTACCAAAAGAATGTGAATAAATAATAGTTTTGATGGTTAAAGATGGTTTTCATGGGATTTTGATATTATTTTAAAGACCGTCTATGACACGGGAATTTGATGTGAAGATATAATAGTTTTGATGGTTAAAGATGGTTTTGATGTGATTTTATTTAATCTAATCTAATTAATTCATTTTATTGGTTAAAAAGAAAAAAAAGTTGGTGGAAATATACATTTTTCTACAATTGCCAACAGAATGCGAAGAAATATTAGTTCTGATGTGATTTTAAAGACTCCAAGGTACAAAAAGCAAAAAACCTGAGCTAGCATTACAAAATATTTTTTTGTGGTCAGATATCTGAAAAAATGTGGTTAAAACAGGATTTGGAGATTTCCACTTTTGATTGTGAAACATAAAATGTGCTTGTAAATACCCCAGCTGTGAATTCTAAAGCTTTTTAAAGGTAGCTAGATTAGGCCAGACTAAAAATATCCTGCTGGATAATGAGTGTCCTAAACCTTTGTATGCCACAGAGCTAATTTTCTGGAATAATCCCTAATCCAATGGGTCTATATGATGTGGTTTGTGGTCTATATGATGTGGTCTGTGGTCTGTATGATGTAGTCTGTGGTCTATGTGAGCAGGTGGTCTGTGCTGTACCTCTGCCAGCCGGTCTGCCAGGGCTTTGACCATAATGCTGTTGTAGTCGTCTCCCTGATCCTGGAACCGCTGACTGAGCTCCTCCGCTCCGAACACCCCGACTGCAAATACACCGACATAGTCCGCCACGCCACTGTTGACCGGAGCCACGAAGTCCGACACGCACAGGTAGGGCTCGGAGCTGGCGCTGTCCTTCTCCGCCTGGAAACACACCCACCCCAGTTTTTGAGTTATTGCTTTTTTTTCTACCAGCTTATTGTAATATCTGCAATAAATATCTCTCCCCTTTCTTGAGCCCATGTGGTATACTTCCTAAATATATAAAAAATTTAAGACCTTTTTAAGACTACTAAAAATAGAATTTAATGCCTATTTCACAGCCATACTGGGAAAAATCCATGACTCCTAGAATTTAGGAAAATGTATTTATTTACATCAGTAGAGAGTGAATATTATATACATACTGGACGCAAAAGTGAATGTTAAAGTTAGCGATAAGTGGTTCCTAATTTCAGTTTCAAGACTTTTTAAGACCCTGCGGGAATCCCGATAATAAACGATGGAACGTTACCATACTAACACCCTTCTCACAAGTGAGTAAAAAAATGCTAAATGACATATTTTAGCATTTAACATTTGACCCAAAATAATACTAATGCATATTAATCAATGTTGGTGTCAATCACTGACATATGCCATGATGAAAAAATTTTTAAAAATGTAATTTTTATGTAGTATATTGAATATACATTTTTTTAAAATGTTTTTTGCAAAAGAAAAAATGGTTTGTTTACATCACAAACATGGCATTTAAAGGATTAGAAATATGACAGTTATTGAGCATTCGGTATTTTTTGTTTGTGGCTCAAATTGATGAAATACAAAAAAATTTGAAAAAGTTAAAAACAAACTGTATGAAAAACATTTTGACATTCCTACTGCACTGTGCACATTTTTATGTAGTGTTTTGAAAAAAATAAAATTTTTTGAGTTGCAAACACGGGAGTTAAAGGGTTAAAAATATGAGTAATGGAGTATTTGATATTTTTGTTTATGCCTTAAGTTGATAAAATACAAAAAATGTGACAAAGTTAAAAACTACATGAAAATTTTGTTGGCATTATTCTACGACTGTGCATATTACGCACACGGTGTTTGGGAAGGAGCTCAGTGGGAAGGATTTTTTTATTATTATTATTATTTTAGTTTATTTCGAATACGCAACAAAACAAAATAATCCAACTTAGTCCTTATAAATGGAACAGATTATTAGAAAAACAAAGCAAACAAACAAAAAACACAAACCTATACATATACATGAAAACAAAGTATGACTTCATTTGCATATTCGAAAAGGAGTGGGAGGAAGTATAACTTATTTAGTCCCGCCCCTTCTCCACACAACAGTCCTGTCAGTCATAGTCCAGGGTTAACCCTTCAGGTAAAGACACCGTCCTGTTGGGAGCGCAGGCCTCACCTGTTGCCTCAGGCCGTGGAACACAGCTACAGGCTTAGAGTCTCTGTTCACTCGGACGTCGTCTTTGTACACGTTGATGTCGTCGCCGTCGCTCTGGGCCCGCCAGAACCCCACCAAGCCCCGCCCCTTCAGACTTGAGCTGTCAATCATTCTGTTGAGCAGTCTCTGTGCGTCGTCAAAAACCTGCCGAGCCTGCAGACCTGCACGAAGCGAACATCACATCACCGTCGGTGTAGTGAAAGTGTTACTGCTGCTGACATCCTGAATGCTAACACAGGTGTCAAAAATACGGCCCGTGGGCTAAAACTGGGCCGCCAAAGAGTCCAATCCGGTCCACGGGATGAATGAGTAAAACGCAAAAATTATACTGAAGATATTAATGATCGTTTTAGTTCAGGTTCCACATACAGATCAATATGATCTCAAGTGGATCAGACCAGTTAAATACTATCATAATAACCTATAAACAATGACAACTCCAAATATTTGTTTTTGTGTTAGTCTAAAATAAGAAAATTACATGAAAATATTCACCTTTACAAACTATTCTTTCACAAAAAAATGTGAATAATCTGAACAAAAAAAAGTGCAATTGTACCAATATTCTGCCTGTTATTAAATATTTTGTGTACTTGTAGATCCACTGTGATTTGTAAGTTGAAAAGTACATGTGTAAATGATAAACTGAGGCAGAATATTGTTAAAATTACACTGATTTTTATGTAGACATTTCAGGTTGTTCATGTTATTCACAATTTTTAAAGGACAGGTTGTAGATGTAAACATTTTCATTGCTTTCTTTGTCTGTTTTCGACTTGCTGCTAGCTAAACTAAATTAGCCTGTTGCGCTCTTGTCCATTTGTTTCCAGTAAGAATCATTTCAGTGTAACACAAAACAATCTTTTACTTGTGTCATTTTGGTGGAAACACGCTGAGGATTTTCAAAGTTCTGGGTAAAGGTCAAGTTCCAGCTAATATTTGCGGTGTGCTGATGCTAATGCTAGGTGCATTTTCATCATGTAATTTTACTTTTTAAACTGTAAAACAGAGAGAAAAGTTTGTCCTTGTCATTATTTATAGGTTATTATGTTATTATTTTAGTGGTCTGATCCACTTTAAATCATTTCAGTCTGAATGTAGGACCTGAATTAAGGCAAGACACGACAGGTGAATAATAGATGTAACCATGAAACTTCCTCAGTTGATTATTTACACAAGTATGAAAAAAAACGTATTATAAGTTTTTGAAATTTGTAAGTTTAATTATGTAAACTTGGCATTATCTCATTAAATATGCGCGATTAAGCATATTTTTTCGGTAGATAGATTTCAACATATTCATGAAGCCAGTTGAAAATTTTTTTTCATTTTGTTTACACACAAGATGAAAAAAAAAATTACAACGGGATTTCAGGATATCTGCTTTCCTTACCTAGGAAATCAAAATCTTTGCTATGTGCTAATGCTAATGCTAGGTGCATTATCATCATGTAATTTTACTTTTTTCACTACAAAACATAGAGAACAGTTTGTACTTGTCATCATTTATAGGTTATTTTGTTATTATTTTACTGCTCTGACCCATTTTAAATGATTTAGGTCTTAAATAGGTTTGACAGCCCTGGGGTAAAGCAAACACTCACCGACTGTTTTGTCCTTGAAGATCTTGGGGTATCCTCTGTTGGGGTATTTTCCTCGTAGCTGCCACACGTCGAAGAAAGGCTTCCAGTCGATGAAGTCCAGGAGGCTGTTGAGGTCGTAACACTCGAACACACGGGTTCCCATGAACTGAGGACGCACTGATTCACAAACACACAATTTGACTCACGATGCTACAGCCTCCACCTTAAAGCAGTTTACTCTATTTACAGTAGTGGGTAAAAGCTTTTGGACACCCTTAAAATTTTACACAATCTCAAATATTATCATAAAATATTTGCTGAAAAATCCTTTTTGTGTTTCAGAAGGTGTAGCTGCATCAGAAACACAAACACCAGCAAATGCAAATGTTTATTTTTGTTTATTATTGACAAAAGAAAATAATTATACTAAGTTCTTGACAGTTTCATTGTGTAATGCATGCGTTTCATAATCTTCTAAAACTTTTGGATCAACGGAACCGCCAGGACACAACGGGAGAACTGGATCCTGCTGTGATCCCACACTAACAAAGTCGGTCTGGTTTTTACTGTGGCCTGGTTCCACAATGTCAGTCCCCAGTCAGACCCGGCCTGTTGACGTCCCCCTCCTCCATGTTAGTCCTGTGTAAAAGTCTTATGCTGCCTTCACATGTTACCAGGAACTGTAAAATTCACAAACCATCATGTTCAGTCTTGTGACAAAGTCGATGGTCCATGTCGATGTCAATACAAAACAAAATGAGGGCTATTCTATTATAATCTGTGTTACATCAGTAAGCTTAGTCAAGTCATCCAGTAATGTGAATGTGATGAAGTTACACAGTAATGATGTAAAGCCCTGTAAACAAATATATAAGGTAACTGAATGAATTCTTATCTGTTACTTGTGATTTCAATACAGAACAAAATGAGGCCCATTATGTTTTATTCCTTATCTGTGTATTACACCAGTAAGCTTAGCTCAGCTCCCCATTTTATCAACTCTACTGTTTCTAGAACCTGTGGATTCCCATAGGTCAACGTGCTAGTTTAATTAATTAATTAATCAAATAACTAAATAAATGAATAAAAGAATTTAACCCTCTCTGAACCTGAATTGGTGCTTCATTGAGAGAAAAGTTATAGTTTCTGCATGGAAACAGTTTTACCAAGTTCTACTGCACCACTCGGCTCTGTCGTCTTTTCGATGGTTTCTCACCTGGTTTGGGTTCAGAGATCCAGTCGATGTGTAAAGCCTTCTCTCTGGCCTGGGATAGAGTCAGATACCGACGATCCTGAAGGCAAAACAGGGAAAAGACAACAGAACCAGTGTCCCTGTACGTTAGCGTCATGTTCTATTTGAATCAGTCCCAGTTGAATGTGTGAGGCTGTCAGGTTCTGTTCTATGTTCCAGTCCTGTGGTCTGGATGCACATCAATCTAACTATAGAAGTGGGCGGGACTTTGACCGGAGGAGAACTCAAGTAATTCAATCACAGTCCATATATGACTTCTATCAGTGATCAATAGGAACTATATTGATATCTTGAACCATTTACATGTCATAAACCATCCAAATATGGACCATTAGAAAGAAAGACACATTTATAATATTTATCAATATTCATTAGAGAGCAGTTATCATAATATAATCCTCTGCATTTTGCTTTTTGATTTTTTTTTTAAACAACAGGTGCAGGTGCAACAGCAGCATTGCACCTGCACGCCCTCCTGTGTTGCAACAGACATCGATGGGACAAACATCGATGGGACACAGGGACACGGGGCAGGGCCAAAATGTGCATTATATAGTAGGATTATATTATATTATATTATATTATATTATATTATATTATATTATATTATATTATATTATATTATTTTAGATTAGATTAATTTCATTGATCCTTTGGACAGAGCTCTGAGGAAATTGAGGATGAAGAATTAAATGAAGTGAGAAATTAATCAAAACAGAGAAAACGGAAGAAAGTGAATTTTTTTTTAGCAAAATATATGATTAAATGAACATAAAACAGCTGTCTACAACCACTGTCATTTATCATACTACATGAAAAAATTAGCTTCTCTCTATATTTATTTTTTCCTTATGGTTTATCAGAATTTATCATAATAAAATCCTCTGCATTTAATTTTTTTTTCTTTAGATATTTCCCTATATTTAATTCACTGATAAGGTAAAAAAAAAAATCAGAGTAAATTCAAAGGTTACTATATATTATTTGTAAATAATCTTTAATTTTTTATTCTAATTCTTTATTTATATAAATACCAAATTTCTTTCTTTTCTCTTCATATTTTTTCACTCGTTTGTGGTTTTTCTAGCTGTTTTTTTTATCTGCATGCTTGTTGTATTTTTTCTGCTGTTAATTGTGAAATTTCCCCACGATGGAATAAAGAAAGTCTTACCTTATTTTATCTTATCTTATCCTATTTTATCTTATCTTAGCCTGTTTTATCTTATCTTATTTTATCTTATCTTATCCTATTTTATGTTATACTATTTTATCTCCCTTGGAAAAGAGGTTCTTAATCACAACGAGATCTTTTTTCCTGGTTAAATAAAGGTTAAATAAAATTATGTTTTTAAAAAATCGTATCTTATCTTATCTTGAGAAAACTGCTGCTGAACCTCCGTCTTTATTTAGAACTGGTTAAGATTCAAGGATCCAAAGGTGATCTTAAAGAAGGTCAGGTCCTGTAAGTGGGTCACCGTGGTCCAGATCAGCGGTGGCGTGTGTTCTCAGCCGGTCCTCCTCTATCATACGTCTGTGAGGTGTGTTTACCTTCAGGGAGTCGTAGTGGTCCTGCCTGACCTCCTCGTACTCCTCCTTCAGATCCTCGAAGTACTCGTCCTTCATGACGTCGTCCAGGAGCTGAGAACACTGGAACACATGGGAAGTCCATCACAAACGGGTTTTTATCACACATTTCCACAGTCTAGTCTGATGTTTAATGATCCCTGTTAAAAAATACAAAACAGCTGATTAACACCCATAGAAATGCTAATTAGTAGAAAATATTTACTCCTGCGAAAACACTCATCATTGAGGAAAATGTCAACATGTTTAGAAGCTGTGGGGAGTGTGTATTTAAAGCAGGGGTGGAAAACATACGGCACGGGGGCCAAAACTGGTCCAGTTTGGAGAACAGAATAGAATAGAATAGAATAGAATAGAATAGAATAGAATAGAATAGAATAGACGTTATTGTCATTGTGTTACTCCAGTCAGTGTAGCAATATGAATAATAAAAACGCAACATGTCAAAAAATAAGAGAGCAAGCATAAAACCAAAAAAATTTAAATTAAATAAGAAAATAAAATATAAAATTTAACAAAGTAAAATAAGAATAGAACTAAAAGTAGAATAAAAAATAAATAAAATAGTTGTAATAGGTGCAATTTACAGTATGAACAGCACTAACAATATGTATTTCCTACAAAAATAGTACGTCATTTGTGAAATGATATGATATTAAACAATCATTTTAGTTTAGCCCTACTTTGCTCTCAACTGGATTCGACCAGTAAAGGACATAATATTACATATAAATTATAAATATAATAACCTATAAATAATAACAACTGCAAATTTTTCCTCTCTCTTTTAGTGTCAAAAAGTGAAATTACATTAAAATGTGTAAATGTACTAACTATCCTTTCACAAAAATGTAAATATCATGAACAACCTAAAGTGTCTTAAGAGAAGTAAGTGTAACTATACCAATATTCTGCCTGTTATTAAATGTTTTGTGTATTTGTAGATCCACTATGATCTGTAAGTTGTAATGTACATGTGTAAATGACAAACTGAGGCAGAATATTGTTAAAAATTAACCTATTAGAGAGCAGGAAGAACATGTCGACTCTACATGGTCCTTCTGCACCACCGTGTTATTGAAATTTTGCATGTTTTTGTTGTTGTACAGTGTATTTTATCAAAGAAACACTGGTTATGTGATAAATGTGGACATCAGGGCTGAAGATAAAGACTCTGTGATGAGGTTGGTGGATGTTCTTACCACCACGACGCTCCTGGAGGCGTCCAGGACGTGAACAACAGGAGAAGTGTAGCGAGGGGCAATTTTCACCGCCGTGTGGGTCCTGTCAACGATACAACAGCAACAAATATGACAACAACCACAAAAATACATGAGTTACAACACTGACCAACAACAAAAACAACAACAACAAAAAACACACACCAGTTCAACACTGGTTTACAGTTTATTATAAATAATCTCAGATTAAATACTTTAATAAATTGAACTGAAAACAAAAGACCAAAGTGCTACTTGTCTGATGTTTTCAATGTACAGAGTTTTATATATTATAGATTATATATTATGGATTATAGATCATAGATTTAAATTTATAGACTATAGGTCATATTTTATAGATTACTGATCACAGATTATGACAATAAATTACAGATTATAATTAACAGATCTCAGATTATGGATCATAGTTACAGATTATAGACAATAGATTACAGATCCAATATTATAGATTATAAATTATAGGTAACGGATTACAGATCATAGTTTATAGATTATAGATCCTACATGATAGACTATAGACCAGGTTATATATCACAGTTTGTAGTAGGGATGCACCGATACCACTTTTTTCCAGGCCGAGTAAAAGCACATGTACTTACATTTGAGTACTTGCCGATACCAAGTACCGATACGAGTACTTAATAATCCCATTTCAGTTTTTAGTTCCTTTTGTAAATGTGCTTTATTGTCGTTATCATTAGTCTGACTGGAACAAGGTGCTGCTACTGACATTTAATGTGTTGGAATGAGCGTTTCTCAATCAATCCACCAGGGGGCGCCGCTCTGAATTAACCATACTGGACAAATACCACGAAGAAGAGGAAAGTTTTTTGAGAAGAAGATGAAAGTCAGTAATAATAAACATGGAGACGACAGAGGTAACACTAATGTGTTACTAATGTTGCAGCGTTTTTGCTGGTAAGGTTTAACAGCTTAGCTTCAGCAGGAGGAGAAAAGAGAAATGAACGATAAGTTTGGTTTTCACTTCTGCTGGCGGCGGTCCGCACCACTCCATACCTCTATAGTGTTATAAGTAGGGTGGAAACCGGCCCAGCCCTGGGTAGTTGTCCTAAATGTGTCAGTAGTTTTTCTCTAACTCACACAGCGGCTCTTTGAACAGATCCTCTACCTCCACGGTTCTCAGTGGTATTCTCTGTCTGGGTACGCATCTGCCAGCACCTGGAAAATGGATGGAATGTACGCAGAGGGCAGACAGAACGCTGCGTCCGTATCCGTCTGTGTCTGTAACGTTACTTGCACTCAGCGTTACTTTTATCACCGTCATTTATTTTGAAAAACCTCCACACTCTTCACACTCCCACACATTATTCCACCGCCAAGTACCTGCTGCGCTGAACTGTGAATGTCATGCTGTCCTAAGTGGTATCGGTGCGGTTGTATTGGATTACTTTTACAAGTACGAGTACAAGTACACACGCTGAGTATCGGAGTCGATGCCCGATACTAGTATTGGAATTGGTGCATCCCTAGTTTGTAGTCTATGGACCATAGATTACAGATTCTAGACAACAGATTCTAGACCATACAGAATAGACTATTGAGCAGGTTATATATTGTAGTTTGTAGATTATAGATCATGGATTATAGATCCTAGATAATAGATTATAAATCCTAGATAACAGTTTATAGATTATAAATGATAGGTAATGGGTTATAGATCCTAGATAATACATTGTACATTATAGATACATTATACATCATACATTATAGATCATGGATTATAGACTAAAAATCTTAGATTAGATTATTGATCAGATCACTGGTTCACTGTATATTGAAATGTAAATGATTGTTAAAAGTCTGGTTTGATTTTATTCGTCCTCGTTAGTGGAAGCTCCACTGGGTTCATGTCAGTCGTGTGTTGGGTGGTGGGATGTTACTTGGACGTGGTGGCTCCTCCGATCAGCAGAGGAGTGTTCATTCCCAGCCTCTCCATCTCTTTGGCCACGTAGATCATCTCATCCAGAGACGGCGTGATGAGCCCCGACAGGCCGATGATGTCTGCACGAACACACAACCAAGGTTATAATAGTTTGGGATTTTTCATTATAGTTTAGTTTTATTTAGTTTTGACTTTTTTTCTTTCCTCCTATTCAGTTAGTTTTAATTAGTTTTTAGAGCAGGTTTGCTAGTTTTTATTAGTTTTCATTTTTTTTCTAAATGCTTAGTTTTAGTTTAGTTTTGTCATATCTTTTATCTTCCTCGCCGTCGTATTCAAACTAATCCCAGACAGGACTCTGCTGCTTTCTCCCAACTTTAGCCTCCATGTTTCCAGGTAGAGTGGGGACCAGAAGACGACTGGAAACCACAAGTGACGAGAAGTGACAGACCTTGAAGTGTCGTATGGTGCCACCAGCTGCTCGTGCGAAATAAATCGATTTCATATCAATCTGACATTGACAAAGACAAAACGGAGGGAATTTTATCCATAATTTTTTAATACATTTTAGTTAGTTTTGTAAGCACACAATGCAGTTTCACTTATTGTTTTTTTCTTTTAATCATAGTTTTTATTTATTTCAGTCAACGAAAATGTTTTTTCAATTGTAGTTTTTGTCATTTTGTTAGTTTCATTAACAATAATAACCTTGCACACCAGACTAGACTGGATTAGACTAGATTAGACTACACTAGACTACATTAGACTAGATTATATTAGGTTAAACTAGATTAGACTAGATTAGATGAAACTAGATTAAACTAGACTAGATTAGACTAGACTAGATAAAATTAAACTAGATTAGACTAGATTAGATTCAACTAGATAAAACTAGATTAAATTAAACTAGATAAGACTAGACTACATTAGATTAGATTCGACTAGACTAGACCAGACTAGATTTAACTAGACCATACTAGATTAGACTAGACGAGATTAGATCAGAATTTTTTTTTTTTGCCATAACACACTGTTTTAAGTATTTATAACATAATGATAATTAATGGCCAGATATTAAAAGTTAAGTTCTCCTTGATAAAAAAGGTGGAAAAGAATGGAAAAAAAGACATTTACAGACACTGTTATTGCAAAAAAATCATAAAGAAATCTGGTCAGTCTGTTATATTGGTAGTCCTTTAAGGGTTAAAATACAGGGTTTTTTTTTTTTTTTTCCAGCATTTAACATGTTCTAATCATTAGCACCTTTAGGGTGGACCGTCCTATTATTTTCCTATTATTATTCCCTTACTATTACATAGAGTATCCAGTTTCTCCAAACAGGGACAAGGGCATATCTGAGAAACTGAAATCAGCACAAACACAAAGATGGGATTCTTCAAACCCCCATAAACCCCAGTAACCAGATACTGATGTCCAGGTAAACACAGTCATGGTTGTTCACAGTACCTGCTTTCTGTGCAATAGCTTCTCTGAGGATCTGGTCACATGGAACCATCACACCCAGGTCGATCACTCTGAAAAACAGGAAACATCAACAGATCTGAGGAGAAAAGACCGCTACACTTCCACAGTTTTACTCTGCGTTTAGTCAAAATGGACTGAAATTTTCTCAAAGAATCAAAAAAACAAAAAAAAAAAAAAAAAAAAAAAATTTCACAGGGACCTACTGGTATTCAACAAGGGGCATGAACCAATGGAAAAAGACAAAAGTCCAGGCACTCACTTGGTTAGAAAATAAAAAAAGCCTTTATTTCAAAAGGTCCTGTAGATGAGTTCATAGGAACTGGAGTTAAAAACACACCAACGCGTGTTGGCATCTTCTTCAGGGTGAAGAAGGCACATGCCGACGCGCGTTAATACTACTACTACTACTGCTACTACTACTATTACTACTACTACTACTAATAATAATAATAATAACTAGAAGCACTCGGAGAGCATAGACCTCCGCCAAAGCAGATCAGTGCCCCGGATTTGGATGAAAATTTCAGGAAATGTTGATACTGGCACAAGGAACAAATTATTCAATTTTGGTGGTGATCGTGGGTGGGTGGGTCATGGGGGCCCACTGATCTGCCTTGGCAGAGGTCTGCGCTGTCTTTTCTAGAAAAGCACTCGTAGAGCGCTTCTATAGACTCTAAATAAAGACACTGTGTTCAATGTGTCGATCCTAGTGCTTTTTCTAATCCACACTTGGGTTTTTCATCAATCTCAGTCTCATTCCAGGTTTGGTGTGAAACCCATCGTGTCCACTGGTGTTACATACAGAACTTGCACATTTAAACACAAATAAATTATGAGTGATTTTTCAACAGCGGTCATTTTTATGAAACACTCTGCCTTGGATATTTACTTTGATTACCAAAATGTACCTGTGAGAGAATAACGAGATATTCCAAAATATATTGACCGTGTTACATGTGGATTTTTGTATTAAATATTATGTAAAGTAATATAAACGTGTGTTTTATCTGAAAAATAGTTTCCCTTTTATCTCAGTAAATATTTATTTTTAAAATAAACCCAAAGTGCTTCCAAACATGCTTCATAACATTAGTCTACAACTAGTTTGAATTTTTAGCCCCATGTCCTGTTTTTAGGACCAGTTTCATAGAAGCATTCATATACACACTGTACTTACAAGATTTTACAATTTTACCAAACACATATTTTGTTAAATTTGTATTCTATTTTCTGATCTTATTTTTAGTTTCATAATTTTATATTCAGTCTAGTCTTATTTTCTGATGTATGGTTTGCACTGACTGGAGTAGCACTACTAATTTAACTGAACACAATGACAATAAAAGCTATTCTATTCTGTTCTATTCTATTAAAAAAAAAAAAAAAGGAAAAAGCTTCTGTCGTTCCATTGTGACTAGGGGTGTAAGAAAATATCAGTTCTGCAATATATTGTGATATTTCCTTTCTCAATACTGTATTGATATTAAAAAGTACTGTATCGATATTTTTAGGTATTTATTCAAATGCAGATATTGTGGATGTCTGATTTTGTTTTTCTTTGTTGTTTATATTTTATTTATTATTATTTTACACTTTTATTAAATAATGTTAGTTCCTTTGTTGGAATTGCATAAAAATAATGTTCTGATGTTAGTTGTGAACTAATAGAATATGAACACTTGAACAGGATCTTAAATTGTAATGTCTGTAAAACAGAATTTAAGTTTGAACACAGGAACAATTTGTGATATAGCATTAGATCCTGTTCAGATCAAATAAAAATGTGTTTAGTATTTGTGCAGATTTCTGGTATAATTCAATTCTTCAAGGAAATAATCATTTAAAAAAAGAAACAAACAAAAAATTGCCTTTTTAACAGTATCATGATATATCGTATCGTGATCCTAGTATTGTGATTTGTATTATATTGCCAGATTCTTGCCAATACACACCCCTAATTGTGACCATAAAATATGTCAAATTAAGTCCAATGTCCTTATAAAAACCCAGCATTCTAAATGCTAAAAGCCTAAACCTCCTCCGTCCTTCACTGGGCTCAGTTCAGATGTGGACATAAACTCATATATTGGGTATTAAAGTCCCGTCACAGGCCACAGAAGCACCATTAACCAGCAGTAACAGTATGTGTCTGGTATCCACGGTCTGGCAGTAAATCGACACCACCACCTCTCTCCCAGAATGCAACAGAGCGCCCGTGGGGGATTAAAAGGCAATCTGAGGTGAAGAGGATAATTCTGTGAACTGTTGAGTGAACTTCCATGACTGAAGCACAGCTGAACATTTAACCTGGAGCAGAGGCTGCAGATACACATCCACAAACAGTGTCTGGATGTGACGGTGGAGGGCGGGAGTCTCTGGAACCCCCACAGGGTCCAACATTCCACTTATCTGTCACACATACAGACGTCCACGGAGGTGCTTTGAGTCGAACATTTTGTTTTGTTTTTGTTTTTTTCATTCAGTGCATGTTATAAAAATAGTTCCAATGTCCCTTTATGTCAGCATCATGTTCTATCTGAATCAACACCAGTTGAATGGATGAGGTTGTCAGGTTCTGTTCTATGTTCCAGTCCTGTGGTCTGGATGCAGATCAATCTAACAATAGAAGTGGGCGGGACTTTCACTGGAGGAGAACTCAACTCATCCAATCACAGTCCATATATGACTACTATCAGTGATCAATAGGAACTATATTGATATCTTGAACCATTTACATGTTATAAACCATCAAAATATAGACCATTAGAAGTGATGGCAAATTTGGAATATTTTGAAAATTCACAATCAAAATTCGAAAATCAAGATTTCTCAAAACTGTGAATAAACCCTACAGATGTTGTCCCCAAGAAACTACATAAACATTTTTTTAGATGAATTGAACCAGTAGTTTCACTGGTGAAGATGTTTGAAGAAATTGCTAATGAAGACGAAGACAGCGCCTTTGCAATATATCAGTGTTTTTCAACCTTGGGGTTGGGACCCCATGTGGGGTCACCTAGAACTCAGATGCAGTAACCTGAAATTTCTAGTCACTGATAAAAATAAAAATAAAACCTTACTAATAACAAATATATGGTGAGTTGACAGAGACAATCCCAATATATAAAAGACATGACAAATTGTGCAGCTGAAACTGCAGCACTGTGGTTCTGTTTATCTGTCAAATGTTCATTGTGGTCGGTTTCAGATGCTGCAGCTCTTTCATAATTCATAGTTTCAGTTCTTGTTTGTTCAGTATTAATTGTCAGCCTTGTAAATCACAGCTGGACTGACTGTATCCTGACCAAGGAAAATAAAATTCTCCCTTTGTGCAGTAATCTACACCTGGCTTTACTGCCTCCGTCCTTAATAGTATACATTATATAGACTAAATGTCCTCTAAAATAAATGTTTATTTGCAACATAGTATCACAAACTATTACATGATCAAAAACAAATGAATTTTAGCAAAAAGAAGTCTATGTTTTGAATGTCTGGAGCGCCAGAAATTTGTGTTATTAAAATGGGGTCATGAGTTTAAAAAGGTTGGAAACCACTTCAATAGATCACAGCTGATGAGCTAAAAAAAAAAAAAAAAAGGGGTAAAACACATAGATTAGTGGTGTCAAACGTTGAAGGGTTCAATTCAGTCCGTGGGATGAATTTGTGAAATGAAAAAAATGACACTGGAGATATTAATCATTTTAGTTCAGGTTCCTCATTCAGACCAATGTGATCTAAAGTGGATCAGACCAGTAAAACACTAACATAACCTATAAATAATGTAAACCCAAATTGTTCTGTTTGTTTTAGTGCAAAAGGTAAAATGACATGAAAACGTTTACATTTATAAACTATCCTTTCACAAAAATGTCAATAACCTGAACATACATACCAATATTCTGTCTGTTATTAAATATTTTGTGTATTTGTAAATCCACTGTGATCTGTAAGTTATAATGTACATGTGTAAATGATAAAGTGAGGCAGAATATTGTTAAAACTGAACTTATTTTTCATAGTTATTCATGTTTTCACATTTCTTAAAGGATAGTTTGTAGGTGTAAACTTTCTCCTCACGTAATTTCACTTTTTTCACTCTGAAATATAGAGACAAGTTTTCAGTTGACATTATTTATAGGCTTTTATGCTTTTATTTTTGTTTATTTTGTTTAAGATCCCACTGGTCTGAATGTAGCCCCTGACCTAAAATGACAAACCTGCTGCGAACCTTCAAATATTCAATGTCGACAGCTGGTGAAGGCACGTTTTCAGACACTTTCAAGTTGGAAACTGTTAGTGGTCGGCAGGAAAACTACTTTTACCTGAAGTTGTTGCAGCCCAGGACCACACCTACAATGTTCTTTCCGATATCGTGGACGTCCCCCTTGACTGTGGCCAGAACGATGGTGCCCTGATATGGATCCTGCACCAAGAATACGACACGTTATTTAAAGTCACAGGTTTTATGGCTGCTTTAAAATGCACACCGAGGTCAGAAGTAAACCCAGTACATCACATATAACATATTCAATGGGACTGACCACATCCTCGGTTGCCCCTGACGACGCCATCATCTCCTCCCTCTCCTTCTCCATAAATGGAATCAGATATCCCACCGCCTTCTTCATAACTCGGGCCGACTTGATCACCTGTAAACGCACAAATTCATCTGAAAACCTTCAAAAAACAAACGCAAAATATGAGGTGGGAAACGTTTCTGCATCAGTGAATACAGTCATAATAAAACAACAGGTTTATTTCCATCATAGATCTTCAAACGACTGTAATATTTACACATTTACAAGTGTCTGTTTTCAGTTTCTTCTCTCCAAATGAATCTAAATCCAAATTGTTTTGTGAAACCGGTTAAAGAAATGCATTCTCTGAGCACACACAACAAACAAAAGCTGCAAAGTCTCATGGTCTTAAACTTTAAATGGAGCCATTTTTGTTCTTCATGCTCAAAAAATAATGAGTAAAAACAGAATAATTAATCTAATTTCCCAGTAGGATCTATTATACCTGTTGTATGTTATTAACACTGGTCTTAATCCTTAGATGCACAAATGTCTGGACCCTCCTCTCTTCTATAAAAGTGTTAAAATGAACGTGTTTTTATGCCACATTTGCTATTTTACCATGTTAAAAATAATCATTTGAAGTATATTTCACACAAAAAATGATTTCACGTTTGTTTAAAATGTTAAAAAAAATGGAAAAAAAAAATCTCAATTTTATTTTATTTTTTTATATTTTGAAAATTTGGAAAATAAAGTGTGTAAAGTATATAAAATACAGCATATAACAATAATAGAACAATGTCAACATCCATTTAGTGAATGAGTCCATTGGTTTTGCTGTAAATGAATCAAAGGTTCCGATGAAATTCGACCCACCTATGGAAGCTTGGGGTAGTAAAACAAAAACTACAATCACATAAAATCTATAAAAAGTAAGTAAAAACTTTAACCCATAAAGACCTGGTGTTAGTTTTGTGTCAGTTCCCAAATGAATTTTTCTCTCTATTTAACTTGTCTTTAACTTTTCTCATGTATTATAATATTATCCTCTGTGTTTTACATTTTTCACTGTAAATTGTGTATTTTCCGATATTTAATTTAGATGTCCATGAAAACTCAGAGTTCATTCAAAGGTTATTAAATCAAAACAGAGAAAAAGTGAAGAAAAAGTGACTTCATCAGCAAAATATGTCATCACCTGAGCAGAAAAACAAGCATCAACAGCCAGTGTCATTTGTTAAACCATGTGAAAAGATTTATATTTATCTCTACATTTAATCTTTATTAAATGATTTATCAGCATTTATCATAATATAATCCTCTGAATTTGGCATTTTTTTTTAGGTATTTTCCTTCATTTAACTTAATAATTTTTTTGTCTTCAAAACAACCATCTAAAACCAGTGCCATTTGTCAAATTACATGAAAAAATTATTTTTTCCCCCTCTACATTTAACCTATCCTAAGTGATTTAACACCACTGAATTGAATTTTGCATTTTTCAGTAAATCTTCTGATATTTAATTTATTGATCATGTAGATGTTCCTTAAAGTTCAGAGTAAATTCAAAGGTTATTAAATCAAAGCAGACAAAAAAAAAAAATAGGAAAAAGTGACTTTTTAAACAAAATACATCAGTAATTGAACATTAAACATGTGTCTCCATGCACTGTCTTTGGATTACTGGTGTATCAGTGTTGTAGAAGATGACAGTGTTTCCATGGTGACTACAGAGCCTCTGAATGTCCACGACCATGAAAAGATGACAAAGTGCATTTTACACTAATTATTTCCGTGTATTGATAGGATTAATAGATCAACAGGTATTAAACAGTTTCGATCAGTAGATGCTTTTGGTCACCAGTGGAAGTTTGAGTCTTTATGGGTTAAAGTCTCACCTCTTTTTTTTTTTTTTTTTTTTTTTTTGCTGTAAATGAATCAAAGGTTCAGATGTAACTCCATTGTAAATGAATCCAGGTCATTTTGACCCACCTATGGAAGTATGGGGTAGTAAAACAAAAACTACAATTACATAAAAATCTATAAAAGGACAATTTAAAATGTAGCATGATGTCAGTTGTTTTTTGAGGAATACTTGGAATATTAAATAACTTTTCATTACAATTACATTATTCAGATCTGCACTATTCCTTTTAAGCTAAAAGTTTGTGTTTTATCTGCTTTTCTGTTTTATCTGCTTTTCTGTTTTATCTGTTTTATCTATTTATATGATTTTTGTTTGTTTGTTTTTCTCATGCCTTCTGCTGTAATGCTTTTAATGTTTTATGTAAAGCACTTTGAATTGTCTTGTACATGAAATGTGCTGTATAAATAAACCTGCCTAAACCTACAAAGATATCGCAAGAAAACAACCTTAGCAGGTCACTTATGCACTAAGGGTTAACTCATGAAGACAGAGTGTTTCTTCTAAAAATAAACACACTGTTAATGTCTGCTTCTCAGCCTTCAATATGATTTATGTTGCATGTTTAAAAATGTTTAGTCCACATGCAAAGGAGGTTTAATATCACACCAGTACTCACACTCAGTATTTTCAGTTTTCATCCACCTCTGCTGCATGGATGGATAAATACATTGAACACAAAGCATGTGAGAAAACCCACTAGATGGCGTTTATGGTGAACATCTGTTTTGTGGCGTGGCCTACCTGTGGCAGGAACATCTTCCCAGCTCCAAACAGATCCCCCACCACCTTCATGCCGTTCATCAGGGGGCCCTCGATGATGTGGAGGGGTCGAGTGTAGCGGTCCACCTGACAACGGCATTCCTCCACATCCTCCACCACGAACTTCTCTATTCCCTGATCCATACCAACACGACAAACAGTGACGAAGACAAATTACAATGCATGCAGGTGGAAAACAGCACTGAGACAATATATGTGCACTTATACTTTCATTATATACTAGACACATTTACACATTTAAACAAACTGAAAAATAACTAGAAAAGCACTTGGAGAGCGCAGACCTCCACCAAGACAGATCAGTTTCCCCCCCATCATCACCAAAATTTAATCATTTGTTCTTTGTGCCAGTATCAGCATTTCCTGAAAATGTCATCCAAATCCATCCATAACTTTTTGAGTTATCTTGCTAACAGACAAACAGACAGACAAACCCTGATGAAAACATAACCTCCACCGTTTCACTTGGTGGAGGTAATAAGGAAAATGAAGCAAAAATGAATAGACAAAAAAAATAAATAAAAAAAATCAACAAAATGAACAAAAATGAGAATAAAAAACTAAATAATCGACAAATTGAATAAAATAATCAACAAACTACACAAAAATTAACAAAATGAACAAAAATGAATACAATATACAACAAACTGAACAAAATAATCCAGCCCTAATCCAATATAATATGATCTACAAAAAATGCAATTTTAAATATTCCAATTGAATCTAATCTAGTCAAATATAATCCAGCCTTAAACTAATCTAATATAATCTAAAAAAACCTGCAATTTTAAATAATCCAATCCAACCTAATCCAGCCCTAAACTAATCTAATCCAATCTAATATAATCTAAATCAGCTGTAATGTTACATAGCCCAGGCTAATCTAATCTAATCTAATCTAATCTAATCTAATCCAGCAGTGATCTAATTTTATCTCATCCAGCCCAGATCCAATTCAATTAAATCTAATCTAATCCAGCCCTAATCCAATGTAATATAAAATAAACCAGTCGCAATCTAATATAATCCAATCAATTTAATTTACCGATATTTAATCAAATCCAGCCCTAACACAATCCATTCTAATATAATATGGGGTCGCCTGGAATTTCTAGTAATTGATAAAAATAAAAATAAAAACTTACTAATAAAGAATATATGGTGAGTTGACAGAGACAAAAACAAAACATAAAAGACAAACTGTGAGTCTGAAACTGAAGCGCTGTGGTTCTGTTTATCTGTCAAATGTTCACTGTGGTCAGTTTCAGATGCTGCAGCTCTTTCATAATTCATAGTTTCAGTTCTTGTTTGTTCAGTATTAACTGTCAGCCTTGTAAATCACAGCTGGACTGACTGTACATATCCTGACCCAGGAAAATCCAATTCTCCCTTTGTGCAGTAATGTACACCTGGATTTACTGCCTCCGTCTATAATAATATATATTATATAGCAGGGGTCACCAATCCTGGTCCTCGAGGGCTACTATCCTGCATGTTTTAGATATATCCCCCTTCCAACCCACCTGATTCAAATGATAGGCCTATCATCAGGCTCTGCAGAAGCCTGATAATGACCGTCAGGTGTGCTGGGAGAGGGATACATCTAAAACATGCAGGATAGTAGCCCTCGAGGGCCAGGATTGGTGACCCCTGTTATATAGACTAAATGTCCTCTAAAATTAACCTTTATTTGCAACATAGTATAGCAAACTATTACATGATCAAAAACAAATGAATTTTAGCAAAAAAACCAAAAAAGTCTCCGTTTTGAGTGTCTGGGGTCGCCAGAAATTTGTGATGTTAAAATGGGCTCACAAGTTTAAAACGGTTGGGAACCACTGGTCTAATCTAATCCAATTTAATCCAATCTAATCTAATCTACTCTACTTTAATCTACTCTACTCTACCCTAATTGAATCTACTCTTACCTTGATGAGGGCGTACTCCAGCCTCTCTTCCACACTAGTTTCCCTCCACTCGTCGGTCTGAGCGGCCTTCTTCGCTCCTTTGACGTTGTTCTATGGAGATGATGGTGATCATCATCATCGGTCTACAGTCAAACCCGTTGTACGTTCGTCTCAGTGTTTGTTTTTTTTCGTTGTTGTACCTGTGCGTAGGACAGTAGTTTCTCTGTGGCCTCAGCGTCTCGGTTCCAGATCAGGTTTTCACACAGCAGCAGCAGCTCTTTGTCGATGTCGTCGTACACCGGTAAATTCCCAGCATTCACTATGCCCATGTCCATCCCATCCTGAGGCGGAACAATGACGGGTTCAGCGTTACAGCACAAATAAAACCAGTTGGACAAAGTGGACAAAAGCCAACATTTATCATCAGTGAGATTTATTGAGTCATCAGGGCTTCCTTATGTGCAAATGTGAGTAAAATAGAAACAAGTGGTTCCAGTCACAACAAACCCCGCCCCTCACACGTAATATAGTTAATTTTGGCATCAATCCATCTGATGTCATCATGTCTATGCGTGCGCTGATGTCAGCATATCAATTGCCTCTATATATGTGACAAGTTTGAAGTAAATTGAAACAAAATTGATGTTTTCATAGACATGTGAAATTTTGCCCGTTATAAGTAAATGAGAGAAGAAAAAAGATTTTCAAAATTCTTTACAAATTTGAACTTTGACCTACTTTTCCCAAAATGTAATCACATCTATTCTGGGTCACTGGCAATCTATAAACCAAATTTGGTACGAATTCAACCAATAGTTTGGCTACTACAGACATTTGAAATTTTGCCCATTATAAGTAACTGGGGAGAAAAAAAGATTTAAAAAATTCATAAAATTATTTTACTTTGGCCTACTACATTTCTCAAAATGTAATGAGATCTATTCTGGGTCACTGGAAATCTATAAACACGATTTGGTATGAATTCAACCTATAGTTTTGCTGCTACAGACATTTGAAATTTCGCTCATTATAAGTAAATGGGGAAAATTCGTTTTTTAAAAATTTGTAAAAAATTTAAACTTTGACCTACTTTTCCCAAAATGTAATCACATCTATTCTGGACCACTGGCAATCTATAAACCAAATTTGATATGAATTCAACCAATAGTTTTGCTGCTACAGACATTTGAATTTTCGCCCATTATAAATAAATGGGGATTTTTTTTGTTTTTAATTCATGAAAAATTTGAACTTTGACCTACTTTTCCCAAAATGTAATGAGAACTATTCTGGGTCACTGGCAATGTATAAACCCAATTTGATATGAATTCAACCAATAGTTTTGCTGCAACAGACATTTGAAATTTCGCCCATTATAAGTAAATGGGGAAAATTTGTTTTTTAAAAATTCATAAAAAAGTTGAACTTTGACATATTTTTCCCAAAATGTCATCAGATCAATTCTGGGTCACTGGCAATCTATAAACCCAGTTTAGTATGAATTCAACCAATAGTTTTGCTGCTACAGACATTTGAAATTTCCCCCCTTTATAAGTGAATGGGGAAAAAAAAAAGATTTAAAAAAATTCCTAAAAAATTTTAACTTTGACCTACTTTTCCCAAATTGTAATGAGATCTATTCTGGGTCACTGGCAACATATAAACCCAATTTGGTATGAATTCAACCAATAGATTTGTTGCTAGAGTGAAAACAAACAAACAAACTGAACAAAAAACAATAGCCCTTGCCTCCCCTTCGGGCTTAGAGTCTGCTGGTCAGAGTCTGGAACATTAATATTACATAGAAACACCCTTAATAACACCATTAAAAGGTGAATTTGTACTTCTGTAGTCCTTTCCAGCCTCAATGACACTGAAAGCATTTTGTGTTACAAAAGATAAAGGATTAAACCGACAACCTGCTCTACATCCTGATCCACAGATAATGTTAGAAACTATAGAAATGATTGTAAAAACAGTGTGAAATGTTAATTTATGCACATTTTAAAGCCACATTGTGAACTGTGGCAATGGTTTGAACACACTGAAGTGAAGACCATGAAGTAGGTTTTATTGTATGGACCAGACTGACCCCTGCTGGTGAGAGTTCAGTACTACACAGAACCATTATAAACTGAGCATTAAAAAAAGAAAAATTAATTCCAAAGCTGTGGATCAAGGGGAATGTTTTCTTTTTGTGTTTATAAAGCAAATGACAAGTGAAAGATGAAGATAATTTTAACTTTTGACTTCGGGTCTACATCTTGACCCCCATAATCATGACAAAAAAAAACCCATAAAATATCTTAGAATAGGACATTTAAGTAGTAGTTTTGCACTGTTAACATCACATCAGAGTCAGAGTACAATCTGATGTCTGTGCAGTATTTTTCAGGGTTCGTACACATTTTTTAAGGTAAAATTTTAAGGGTCATTTTCAGATTTTTCCAGCAAAGCCCTTTATTTCTGGAGCCAAATACATATCTACAGAAATACATGTACTCAGGATTAGAGGTCAACCAATGCGGGTTTTTCTAAGGCCAATACCAATTTTTTAAAATTTAGTCAGCTGATAGCCGATATCTAGAGCTGATTTTTGAGGCTGATATTTAAGGCCGATTTTTTTTTTAAGCACATTGACCGTAAAATACAATTTAAACACTCAGATAATTAAGATTTTTATGAAGCAAAATAAATTAAATTATTAATACATGTAGAAATAGTACTCTTTTAACATTTATTGAGCTTCTAGTGCTGCCCACACAGATGCCTGATCAAATATCTTATAACATTTTTACTACTGATCAAATATTGGCTTTCAAAAAAATAAATTAAGGCTGATGGCCGATATTGGAAAAAAATCAATGTATCAGCCTGATATATCGGCGTACCTCTAAACTCACAGGGGTCAAACATGCGGCCCGGGGGCCAACTCTGGCCCGCCAAAGGTTCCATTACGACCCACAGGGATGAAAGTGCAAAAATGAACCTCAACAGTCAAGGTTGTCCAAATCATTTTGGTTCAGGTTCCACATACAGACCAATGTAAAGTAAAAAGTAAAAAATAACAACACAATAACCCATAAATAATGACAACTACTGTACAAATTTTCTTTGTGAAAAATTACGTGGAAAAAATTTAAGTGAAAAAAATCAGATTACACTGTGAAAATATTTACAAAACTATTCTTTCGCAATAAAATGCAAATAAATGCATAAATAAAAACAAAGATGAACAACCTGAAATGTGCAATTTTAACAATATTCTGCCTGTTATTAAATGTTTTGTGCATTTATGGATCCACTGTGATCTGTAGTTGTGTTAATAATAAGAGATGTAATATTGTAGAAATTGTTCAAATTTTAGTTCCAAACCCCTAAAATTTTAACAATATTCTGCCTGTTATCAAATGTTTATGTAACACTGTGTGTAATCTACATGTATAAATAATAAGTCGAGGCATAATATTGTTAAATTGCGCTAATTTCTCAAATGAAATTTCTGTTTTTTCAGGTTATTCGCACATTTTTTATAAAATGTAATTAGTTTCATAGTTTCATTGTTTTGTTTTTTTTTTGTAGTAAAACAAAATGAAAAACTTTGATTTGTCATTATTTATAGGTTATTAAGTCATTATTCTACTGGTCTGGCCCGCTTGAGATCAAATTGGGCTAAATATGGAACTGAACCTAAATGAGTTTGACACCCCTGCTGTAACTCATATAAACCCTGATTGTTGGTGTTAGCTGTGATCTGTGTGAAGAAGAGGCAGTTAATTGTGTGTTTACCTTGATGGCGTGGTAGAGAAACGCTCCGTGCATGGCCTCTCGTATGGCCTCCATTCCTCTGAAGGCGAAGGAAAGGTTGGACAGACCTCCGCTCACTCTGGCTCTGGGTAATGTCTCCTACATAAACACAAGCACACAACTATGAACAGACTGTATACGACAAACCAACAGGGATCATGTACAGTCCACAGTAAAAGTCCTCGTCCAACATGAGGTTTGTTTATTTAGTAAAGTTTGAACGTCCACATATGCATTTGTGTCTGTATTTAGATCCAAAGTAACGTATGTGAAGTATGAACAACACGAAAAACAGAAGATTTAAGGAAAAAAAACTGCTGGTCGTATTTAGTGTGACCTCCCTTTGCATTTAACACGTCTTTAACCCTTTAGTTCAGACAATATGAGATTTATGGCATTAAACAAATTTAACAATAAAAAGCAAAGGAAGCAAAAATGAATAAAATAATCAACAAATTAAATAATAATGAACAAAATAAACAAAATAATAGACAAAATGCACAACATAAACAACTAAATGAATAAAATAATTAAAATATGGGTAAAAAAATGAATAAAATAATCAAGAAAATGGATAAGAATGCCAAAATAACCAACAAAATGAACAAAATAATAAAAGCCTTAAACAAAAAATAAACAAAATAATTTAAAAATGTGATAAAAATGAAGAAAATAATCAATAAAATGAACAAATAATCACAAATGAGTAAAAATGTTTTTAAAATTACAGAAAATGAAGTAAATAATCAATAAAATGAACCAAATTTTATTCACAAAATTAATAAAATAATTCAATAATAAAAACCTCAAACAAAAAAAATTAACCAAAAAATGAACAAAATAATACAAACCTTAAATAAAAAATGAACAAAGCAATCAACAAATTGAAACAAAAACTGAACAAAACAAACAAAATAATTGACATGAACAAAAAATGAATCACACAGTGTAAAGAACAGGAAAATAAGCACAAATGAACAAAAAATACAAACCTTAAACAAAAAGGAACAAAGTAATCAACAAATTGAACAAAACTGAACAAAGTAAACAAAATATCAACAAAATGAACAAAAAAAAATCAACAAAATGTATGATATAATAAAGAACATGAGTAAAAATGAACAAAAAAATCACTAAATGAACAAAATAATACAAACCTTCCACTAAAAAATGACAAAGTAATCAACAAATTGAACAAAACTGAACAAAATAATTGACAAAATGAACAAATGAATCACAAAATTTAAGAAATAATAAAGAAAATGAGTAAAAAATGAACTAAATAATCAACAAAATGAACAAAATGATCAAAATAACCAGGTTTTATTCAACACGTCAGATGTTTCTAATTGTTGTGTGTTCATCTAGAAGTGGCTTTAACAGCATCTAAATTTGAGACTAATCAAGTTTTAGTTTTTTTTTTTTTTTACAACAGACTGAAGTCATTGGCAGCAGAAACAGAAGCATAAAAACAGCCTAAATATGAGCTGGATTTAAGGGAATCTGATTAATTAAATAATTAAGAAGAAGAAGCGTAAAAGTGTGAGAAAAGATGCATCTGTACATGAGATAAAACATCAGAACTGGTAAACTCATGTCTAAGTCCAATGGTTGAACTTAGTTTTTGTGTCTGACCTTGATGAGTTTGTGGCTCTGATGAATTGAGCGGCGTAGTCGTTGGTGTTCGTCCATGCCGGTGCCGATGGTGAGGATGTTGGGGTCAAAGATGATGTCGTTGGGGTCAAATCCCACTTTACTGACCAGTAGTTTATAGGCTCGAGTGCAGATCTCCACTTTACGGTCCGTGTCTGTGGCCTGAGGAGAATCAACCAGGTTATTTTTATATGTGTGTTTGTCTGATTTAATGTTTCTACACATATGTGATCCACATCTGATTTCTGGACACATGGGACACAGACTACTTTCATATGTGATACATGTCTGAAGTTCGTCAGTGCCACTTCAGTCTGAAATGAAACAAACACCACAATTCTCTGCTGGAGGAAAAAAGGCTCTAAATACTCAAAAATACATGCTATTATACACTTATATACACAACTAACTCTTTCATGCACGAATTATGAGAACCTTAATCAAATTTTTTCCTGACTGTTTTTATTCCTCTTTAGGCATGAAAAAAACAATGCGATTGAAAATTTTCTTCTGAAAATAAATAAAAATAAATAAATAAAAATTATTTAAAATAAAAAAAAAAATACATACAAAAAATAATACTGAAAAAAAAAAATTCTTATGAACCTATTTTTCATGAAGTTACAAAACGTCCACTCAGCTGGACACCACAACGTTAATTTTTGACGCACAGAAACATGTATTTACTGATAAACTGTGTGAAAACTATGGAGAGGGCTTGTGATTCTGGGGGTTTATGCTCAGAGAAATCTACATAATGTTACCTATTCATGTCAGAAAAGATATGTAGTGTCCTTAAAACTTTAATAAAGTTATGTGTAAAAAAAAAAAAAAAAAAAACAACAACAAAAAAGAACAACAAAATCCATGAATATACAAGAGAACAGCTGTAGAAGAGCTGTCCACTGAGTGACCACTGTGCATGAAAAGGGTTAAAATGCTCAGTCACATTAAATACACAAAAAGCATGTTAAAATACAAAACAATATGAATAAAATACACAAAAAATATATGGTGAAACACTAAAATACACACAAAATATGCTTAAATACACAAAAACATGCTAAAATAAACTAAAACATGCTAAACTACATTAAAATATGATAAACATGCACAAAATACAACTTGAATCTGAAATGCTCTAAAA